>NW_026888706.1:0-12064 GCF_032173495.1 Musca vetustissima
AATTGTTTCTCCTGTTACTCCTCTTTGATGTTTTGGGCTTCCACAAAACATCGCCATCATACTCGATTAGTTCATGTGTTTGTTTCCTTAATTATTGATTTTCTTCCAGCTAAATAAATTATGGACCTGCTATAGCTTGTCCTAGGTAATGGGACGTCCTCTATCGTTGCCTAGAAACAAAGTCATCAAGAATTTTGTGCAGTGGTTGGTGTCTTTGATTATTAAGTATTGACATTTTCCTCTGGGTGGCACTGTTATCTGCTTCGTTAATTATTGATTTTTTTTTTCCAGCTAAGAAAATTATCGATCTGCTTTAACTTGTCCCAGATGATGGGGGTACCATCTACCGCTGCCTAGAAAAAACGTCATCATGAATTGTGTACAGTTGTTGGTGTCTTTGCGATTTCATCTGGAGGGCGCTGTCATTCCTATTTCGTCTTCTCCTCATGTCCAGATGTTGAGACCGATGTTCATTCTTTATAAGAATGTCAGGATAATTCGAATGCTTTTCTTAATATTGAACAAAAAAATTTAAGATAAAGTTTTGAAATTTTACACAATACACCTGGGATAGGTTCACGTTTTCTTATAGCCCCCTTATAACGGTAACTCCCCATGCTCGGTATTTTGGGCAGGGGTTTCACATAGATTAGCAAGACTTCATACCAAAAATTTTCAATATATGGGGACTATCTTACGGTACCTCCAATATTTCGGAATTTTAGGTAAATTTATTACCATATTGGCTATACTATTTTAAATCCTCACTGGATAGGAAACCTCCCTACCAAATATTATCAATATTTGTCCGAGTTTCGCGTAGCTTCCATATAAGTGTCCCGATATTATTCGGAAAGCTACCTTTGATTTTTCGGGTTCCCATTGGGGTTGTAATCTTTCTATCAAAAATTATTAATATAATCTCCATATAACGATAGTGCCCTTAATTTTTGATATTATAAGGATTTCGGTATGTTCAAGGCCATAGCCCAATTTTCCAACTTAGAGTCTGTAGTTTGAAATTTCTAAATTTCTTCAGACAGCAATTTACCATGACATAGTATCCATATAAACGATCCCGAACAATTTTAGGTATTTTGAATATGCTCCTCATGGTATATAAAAAGTTCTGGCCGATCGAACCGCGAAATATTGGTCCTAGACCCACCTTTAAGTATACCGATACCGTCATATCTCGACTAGCTGAGTCGATCCAGACATGTGTGTCCGTCCGTCCGTCTGTCCATTATATTTTGTAAACACGATACTGGCCACAGTTGGTAAAGATCGGTATGAAATGGACCAAATACTTATTTTTGTATCGGTTTTTCTGGTCGCTCTAGAGGCCGCAATTATGACGCAAACATCGCGAATTTTTACATAGAGAAGGATATCAGGCCAAAGAATAAGCATGATTGTTTTAATAAGGATCTGTCAATATTTAGCGGGTCAAATGGACCCTGACTTTTGTGTGAAAAATTACAAAATGTGCATTCTATAGCGTATAGATTTAACCCTGAGGGACAAAGACCCGAAAAGTTGTTGGTATATCTAAGGGCAGTGGTTGACCTTTAAATTGATACCAATTATATGGATGTACTCAGGTGTGGGAGTTACACTTAAATATGTGCAGGTGCTTACGTATTCAGATATTATTTAGTAACCCTTTTCCACACTAAAGGGCGGAAATATAGCGCTGATCGCTTTAAAATATTCCAAGAAGTTCCAGTTATGGTCAAGGATAGCGTCTACAATTTTCGGTGACGATCAGATAATTATATTCTGATGAAGTGGACCGAAAACTTAATTGTTTGTGTTTTTTCGAGTCCATCTATAGGTTCCTATGGGAATAATTTTGCTACCAAATAATATCCCAACTAACCATCAATCAGAACGTAATTTTCCAATAAATTATTACAAACAAATAATAATTACGTCCAGATACAATCCTGCAATTCCGAGATAACCCTCTTTTTATAAATTACAATAAATGATTCCATTATTCCAAAATTGACACCATTAAACCCTGTGCCACCGACAAATCCCGCACAGCTGCAAACAAGAGATTATTTGTCCATCTGTTTATTACCAAATAATAACAGCGCCAACAACAACTACAATTAAATGACAAATTCTAATCAAAAACCAATTAATCAAGACACGGATGGTCTCCTCCAACTCATTCCTCAATATCGGCTTTGGGAAATGTTATTTGGGACAAAATGTTTGCACAATAACCGATTACCGTCATGCCATCGACATTGGGAAAGCATTGACCCAAAAATTCCAATAGCATTGGTTGAGCGGTGACCACAGTGGCATAGTCATCATAGGAGATCACACCATCTTTGTCGACATCGAATTTTTTGAAAAGCAATTCCACCATGTCCTAAGGAAATGGGAAGAGGGAGGTATTTTTCGAGTGTCTAAGGAAAATAAATTCTATACTGTACCGATCTCAGTTCATTAACTTCATCTTCATCCTCTCCCGTAAAGAATTTCTCCACGGCCAAGGTGACAATTTCACGATTCAAGGACCCCGTGTTTCCCACATTGTAAATCTGAAATTTTGTGAATAAAAAATCCATAATATCAATGCTGATAAAAAATGTACTAGGGACACTAATTACAAATCATCTCAATAAGTCTTACACAATCATAGCTCTGAGCATCCCTTAAAATATTTATCTCACACTTCCCGCCTCTCTCACCTGAAACGTAAATTTCATTCTCTCCTCCAGTTTATTGGACATAAAAACCGAAAATAGCTTTACCCATGCTACCGGATCAACTTCCTTCTTCAAATCGGAGGTAATCAGCAGCAAAATCCTCTCGATTATTTGCAAATCATAGACTTTGAAGAGAACCGAAAATAAATGATTAAATTGCTTAACGGTCATCGCTTTGGCCTTGGGGCCATTGGCCAAGACGAATTTGTGATAGACCATCAGAATGCTCTGAACTTCCATTTCGGTGAACTGAGTTTGCTTTGACATTTGCTTGACCAAATCGCGGTAAATGTTATTGAAACGCGTGTTTTGAACATCGTCTAGAGTGGCATCAAGTTTGTACATGACGACCAGAGGAGTCGCTAACAACAAATACAACAACAATGTATTAAAAAAATTATTAAGATTCTTGAAAAGAAAAAACATAAAAAATGGAATTTCGAAGGCTGACTGTCAGAATAAAAGGAAAGGAAAATATAAGTTCGGAGGCTTGTTTACTGGGTTTTCCAATAAGAGGAACAACTTTGTGTCAAAAAAAAAAAAAAATAATTTTTGAGATACATGATTAGATGATTACTTCCAAGAAGAAGGTACGCCGATAATATCGAACAACATCACCATCGTTTTCCAATAGAAGTGACTGTAATTCTGGAAGGTAAAAAAAAAAGTAAGTGCTCACCAGAACTACGACCGACCACAGGCTTCTGTTGATATATTCCAATCGTTTAAAAATCCAAGCATCAGTTGGTCCCCGAAAAAATTGTTTTTTTTTTCATCTAATCTTCTCTTGGTCTCTAAAAAGAAATTCTTTTAAAAATCGACGCTTCCATTGGTCCCTGAAAAACTAATCTTACAAAATCCACTAATCTATGGGTCCTCTAAAAATTAATTTTTAATAAAAGATTCTTTGAAAAATCTACTTTTCTAATGACCATTTAAAAATTAAACCGCTCGGTGGGTTCTGAAAAAATAATCTTAAAAAACATAATCTTTCGATGGGTCTTTGAAAAAATATATTTTTTAATAAAGATTGTGCCAGTCCCAAAACAAGCTCTAAAAAACCCACCGATCCTTTAAAAATAGATCCTTAAAAAATCGACGCTTCTCTTGGTTCCCTAAAAATCAACCTTTAAAAACCCTACGTTTTAATTGGTCCGGAAAAACATATTTTGTTTGGTCCCTTAATTATACCCTCCGCATTATGGCTACTAAGGATATATACCATTTGATGCGGATAAAATGAGCCTCATCAAAATTTTGGTTTTAGACCCCATGTTTCTTTGGACCAAATCCGTTTCAGACAATTTGGTGTCGATTTACCGTCCGGCTGGTGCACACGATAACTCTCGAAGGGTGTAACCGATTTCATCCAAACACGATTTCACATTGTAATATTTCTTCCAAATTTAGTTCAAGTTCAAATATGGGGTATATCGGTCCACTCCTTCTGGTACCTCCACCACAAAATGGTCAAAATTGTGCAAAAAAATAATTTTATAATATCATGAGATCGAACTATCCGATTTGAACCAAAATTTGTACAACCTTTTATCATTACCAAACCTAGATCAAGTTTAAAAATGGGACCCATAAGTCCACTCCTTCTGATACCTCCTCCATAAAGTGTCAAAATTTTCAATATTCATAAATCCAATATCAGGCGAATGGAATATCCGATTTGAATCAATCTTTGCACAACCTATTATCTTTACCTGGCTCAGATCATGTTTGAAGATGGATCCCATTTGTCCACTCCTTCCGATACCTCCCCCACATTGCCCCTAATATTTTCAATATTTATAAAACCACTGAAATGTGAATGGTGATGTCCGATTTGAACCAAACTTTGCACAACCTATTATCTTTACCAAGCCTAGATCGAGTTTGAAAATGGGACCCATTGGTCCACTCCTTCTGGTACCTCCTCCACAAAAAGCTCAAAATTGTCGATATTAATAAATTCAATATCAGGCAAATATAATGTTCGATTTAAACCAAACTTTGTACAATCTATTATCTTTACCAAGCCTAGATCAAGTCCGAAGGTGGGACCCGTCTATCCTCTCGTCTGGTACCTCTCCCAAAAAGGGTCACTATTATATAAACTTGTACATTTTATTTGTATAACCGATTTGATCTGCATTAAAAGCGAAACATATGAAACGATTAATAAAACCTCCTGCGCAAACCATAGGGTGGGGGTATGTACCCTGTCGACAACACCGAATGAGTTTTTTTTTTACTTTTTTTTTTAATTTTCGCCTAAAAGGGCCTTCAAAAAATGCTGCTTAAAAAATACACCCTTGTGACGGAATCACAAAGGACATTCTTAAAAAATCCCGCATCTTTTGGCCCTGGAAAAATATTTTGTAAAATGATTTGTCCCATAATGCCAGAACAGACCCAATTTGTGTTTTTTCTTCTTGATCGCTTTTTTTGGGGGAATGTACCAGCAGAACTGGTCCTATATTATACATACAATGTTGTTCTGTGCTTCGAAAAAATTAAACAATATTACAAATTGCAAATCTTGAAGGTTACTATCGTGCGAACAAGCAATAATTCATTGAGGCGTATTTCTTTGTTGATCATATCAAAGTTTATACAAATTTAATTCCAGTTTCGCGGTTCAAAATCTAAAAATTAAATGTGATAATTTGTTTTCGCAAAATAGAAATATTAGTCGGCATTATAAAAGAAAGTCTGTGCAAAAAATTAAATTTGATAACATTTTTTTTTTTTAAATTTTTGCAAATTGCTATAATTATCACAGTGATGTTAATATTGAAAGATCGATTTTTTTTTATTTTTCAATCCAATTTTACAATATTCCAAATATATACACATAACATTTTGGAGACTTTCAACACACACCTCTCATCTCCTCCAAAAAAAAAATGAAAAAATAGCACAGCATTGTTAACCTTCAATTGTTTTGGAATTATGGCTCTTTAATGATGCTGAATAGGTGATCATAGAAGTTTTGCCAGCTCCTCTCAGTGCTGCCAATCAAAACTGAACAGAACATCTGCATGAGGTGTTAAATATCAGACTACTGCCAAAAAACCAACAGCATTTGAAACGGTCGGAACACGCTCTTCGAAAGAGAAGAAAACCCAAACAAAAAAAATGAAGGCAAACTCAAAAACGATTGAAAAGTTCATGTTGTGGCAATTGAGAAAAAGAACAACAAGAACACAGACAGACAGACAGTCAGGCATTCAGGCATTCAGGCAAGTTCTTAACATTTTAATAAAGTTTTGGGGCTTGGAAAACAAACAAGAAGAAGAAGAAGCATACACAATTTGGTAAATGTTTTGTTTTGCATTACCTCAAAAAAACCAAAGAACCCTTGCCCTCAACAAAAAAAACTACTAGGTTTTTTGCTTCTGTTTTTTTTTTTCTTCTTCTTCTATTCTAGCCAAAAACGCACAGTTTTAGTAGTTAGCGGATGTTCTGAACATTTACAGTTACCGCTAAACTGCAATAACAAATTGCCGTATAACTTCGCCGAAAAAAAAAACCGGCAACAAATTTGCTTTTGGGGGTCTCATATGGCCTGCCGGCCGCCCGCTGTCAAACAAACATGGAATTTAACACAGCAACAACAACCACAACAACAAAAGTCAAGAAATTATGGTTAACAACGCATTTGGCAAGTTTGCCTCAAGTTGCAAGTAGCCTGTGGCTGCTGCCGACAATGCAACCAACCAATGACCTCAAAATCTATTAGCATGTCTGGTCATAAAAAAAAATCGTCGACAAAGAACAAAAAACGCCCAAAAAAATCTATCTCCACGGGCAGCAACAACAACAAAGTTCAGTAGAGGCTGATGATGTTGTTGAATTACAAACAAATTTGTTGTTGCTGCTGTCGATGTGGTTCTGCCGTTTAAATTCTTGACCAGAAATTAATGTCAGAAAACTGTGAAGCATGAGTTTAAATCAACAGCTGCCAATTTGTTTTGTTACATCGACGGATGGCTGAATGGTGTGGCTGGGTTGGCTTGGCCGGGTAGGGGGTTCTTTGGACGCAACATCAACACCAACCTCCATAAGCTTTATGGCCAACAGAGGCAAACTTCTAAACACATTTTGGTTGGTTTGGTTTTTTTATTCTTAGCAAAACATTTTATGAGTTCAAAAGGTCATTTATCTGACCGTCTGTAAAACTATCCGCATGTCTGCTGAGCCATTCCGTGGCTGTCTATCGAATGATCTTTTCGAAGGCGAGCCGAAGATGTAACGAATTTTTTAATAGCGGGTTTGTTCTTCCGACTTTTTTTAAGTATATGGAGTTGTTGTAGGTATGTGTGTGTGTTTTCAAACTATAACTAACCCGAATAATATTTTATACGTACATTGTTATACTAATTTTAGCCACGAAATAATTTCTCCACAAACATGGATAAAATTTTAATTAATTTTTTTCCATAAAAGTGGGTAATTTTTTACACAAAGATGGATAAATTATCCATTATTCACGTTATATATCATTTATTGACCTATATACCGAAGCAACTCATAATAAATAATCCCCTTCCAGTCTCACCAAATGCATAACAGAACCTTCCTAGCCACCGTTTGAGGTGCTTCACCGCTCTTTGACCTCGATCGTTTTCGCACAGTGTTATCTATGTGATCAATTTTTCATCTCCAGTCATCTCTTCCGTTTGGCCAAGGCTTCGCAGGTGGAAATTCGATCCATCCTATTTTTTCTGTTAATTGATGTGGCACCCAAAACATCGAGCTTCTCTTTGAATCCAGCTTTTTGTAAATGATTTAAAACAATTTTATGGTCGATTTTTAGCTCCTGAGCGATATTACGACTGCTAACATGCCGGTCAACTTCGATCATTTCTCCGAATTTATCGACAGATATATACCACTATACCTTATTAATCGCTTTATGTAGGGTATGTTTTTATCAAAGGGGTTTCAGATCAAATCGGTTATTCAATTTCAATTCAACTTAATAAAATTTACAAGTTTATTAAATATTGACCCTTCCGGGGGGGACTTGATCTAGACTTTGTAATGATAATAGATTCGTCAAATTTTGGTTCAAATCGGGTATTCCATTCCATTTTTGATTTAAAATTATTGATTATTTGACCATTTGCGGGGGAGGTTCAAATCGGATAGACCGCACGATTTTGACCATTTTGTGTGGGAAGTCCCATCTTCGGACTTGATTTGGCCTGGGTAAAGATAATAGGTTGTGCAAGGTTTGGTTCAAATCAGGCATTCCATTCGCCTGATATTGAATTTATAAATATTGAAATTTTTGACCTTTTGTGGGGGAGGTACTAGAAGAAGTGGACCAATGGGACCCATCTTCGGACATGATTTAGTGTAGATAAAGATAATAGATTTGGTTCAAATTGGACATTCCGTTCGCCTAATATTAGATATATAAATGTTGAAAATTTTGACCTTTTGTGGGGGAGGTACTTGAAGGAGTATACAAATGGGTCAAATCTTCGGACTTAATCTAGACATGTAAGAGATAATAGGTAGTGCATTCCATTCGACTGATATTAGATTTATAAATATTGAAAACTTTGACCTTTTGCGGAGGAGGTACTAGAAGGGGTTGACCAATAGGTCCCATTTTCGGACTTGGTTTTGCCTGGGTAAAGATTATAGTTTGTGCAAAATCTTGTTCAAATCAGACATTCCATTCGCCTGATATTGGATTTATAAATATTGAAAATGTAGATCTTTTGCGGCCGAGATACTAGAAGTAATGGACCTATGGTTCCCATCTTAGTGATATAGCCTGGGTAAAAATAATAGGTTGTGCAAGATTTGCTTCAAATTGGACATTCCATTAGCCTAATATTTTGTTTTATAAATATTGAAAATGTTAACCCTTTTTTAGGGAATTACTAGAAGGAGTGGACCTATGGGTCCCATATTAGGACTTAACATAGTCTTGTTAATGATTATAGGTTGTGCAAAGTTTGATTTAAATCTAATAGTGCGTTCGCATGATATTATTATATTAATTTCCAATTTTGACCATGAAGCAGTGGACCGATATTTTCCATTTTCGAACTTAAAATAAGTTTGAAGGAAATATTACGATTTGCTAAGTTCGGATAAAATCGGTTACTCCCTTCGAGAGTTAACGTGCGAACCAGTCGGTCAGTCAGACAGACGGACTCCAAATTGTCTGAAACGGATTTGGTCCAAAGAAACATGGAATCTAAAACCAATATGTCGATGAAGCACATTTTTGCCGTATCAAAGTGTATTCACCCTCATTAGCCATATGGCTAAGGGTATAAAGATTACAAATATTAGTCCACGTTTTTGGTATAGGCCCCATATATGGTATTTTATTTTCCACTGGCAGCAATTTGTCGTGACATATTCCCAATATTAAAGATCCGATCAGTTATAAGCATATTAAATATCAACCTCGTGGTGGAGCATTTGAAAAGTTTGGAATTATATTGTCCCAGACAATTATTTCGAATAAGCACCAACTAAATATTTATATTAAAGTCGAAATGAAACTTCGATTGCCTCTAAATCCCCATCCAGTTCCAACATTCCCTTAACTACCTATTTCCGATATTCATTCTAAGTTTTAAATATTCTTAAAGCTTCTTTGCTATGTCTTAAATGATTGATTTATTTCTTGTTGACGGCCAACCATGTGAATGAATCTCTTGCGGTTTGTCTATCCGAAGATGAGATACCTCAAAGACGATGTCAATATCTCTCAATTGCATCTTCGGAAACAGCAAAAAAAAAAACGTATGAGACGAATTTTCCTGCCAATGAATTGTTTAACATTTTTCAATTGCCGTTCCGTCTGAACAGAGTAACATCTTCCTATTGATGGCAGGGGGAGGAAGTTGTCTCATTGAATGGCTGGGTTGGTTAGTTGTTTAGTCTGGGGTCCATTGTCGGTGGTTGTCGTTCTCTGACTTCCTATTTAGATAGCCATGATGGGGAAAGGGTTGGGGAGAGGGGGCATATGGGAGGTAACAACATTTTATATTGTTGACGTGTAAATGTTGGGTACTGCTTTAAAATTTTTATTTTGCAAAAAACCTGTTGCCAAACAAATTTATTAGAAAACAAAACTGTTTTGAATTTTTTTGTTTTTTTTTTGCCCATTTTCTTTGACATTTGTTTTAGGTTTGTGGTGGGTAGACCTACACCACTGCTGGCGAAGTTGTGGTTTATTTTGTGTGACTCCCCCACTTTTAAATTTATCACTTAAGGTTGTGTGTAGGTGTGTGTGTGTTACTTTGTGACAATAATAAGAAATGACACGATAGATGATGACGATGTTGTTGTTATGGACGATAGCGATGTTGCATCTAACCCCCACCACCAACAGCAGCAACAATTTAATTCAAACAACTCAATAACAAAACAAAGAGATGTCGCGGGTATGGGAAGCAGGGTAGATGGTATGGGTCGTCTCATGACTCTGATCTTCACTCGCATGCAAATAGAAAAGGTGTTAAAGTAAATGTTCGCCAATCGAAGTTATCTGCATCGGCATCATAAATTAGATAAAGATACAAAATAGAAAAAAAAAACCTGCAAAGACAGTGAGAAATTTCTGCGCTTGGAGGTAAACACATCTGGAAATTGATTTTTTTTTTTTTTTTGTCTATCTTCGGATATAATGTGTGAATGCATCGATTAATGAATGTATTTTTTATCTGTGATTTTTTCGGTCATTAATTTGATTTTTATGAATGAATACATTTTGATGGATTGGAAAATTACTTAATTAGCTTAATTCGCTTCGACCTAATCGACCCTTTCTTTCAAGGTTATTCGTTTGGGATATCATTTTAATTGATATGACATTATGAGATTAGGTTGGGTGGCAACGACATGTATGGGTTTGGTTAGTGCTTGGGGTGAAAAAATAGCTACATAGAAGACAGGTTAAAAAATGTATACGTGATGCATAAATTACCTATTATGGGCTTAAACGTAAGGGAAAAATTCCTTAATTTTTCAGAAAAAAAATCTTATTCACGTTTTTGGATAAACAAATAAAAGATGACGTCTTATACCCTCTACCATTGTGCGCAGCTCATCCAATTTGAAAGATCATGTTCCGAGATGGTGTCTTCTATTTGATCTTTTCATCGGATTCGTGGCTTTCGCCTTCTGCGTGAACTATCAGGTGGCTAGCTTTTATATGCCATTTGAGCTGGAACATCCTCATTCATTCTCACAATATGACCTAGCCAACGTAGTCGCTGCAGCTCAATACGTCTGACTATGTCGATGTCCGAGAATAGATGATACAGCTTATGGTTCATTCGACGGCGATATTCACCGTGGAAGCATATCGACCCATAGATCTTCCGGATAATTTTTCTCTCAAACAATCCAAGAGCTGCATCATCTGCTTACTTCAGATCCATACAACAGCACGGGTAACATCAGCATCTTGTAGAGTGTGAGGTGGCTTTGTTCCTGAATTGCTTACTCAGTAACATCTCTTGGCCAACATTATTGTCCTCCGAATTTCAAAACTGATGTCATTTGTTTTATTTATGTCGGTACTGAGGTATATAAAATCGTTCACTAACTCGAAACTGTAGTTTTCAAGTTCCACAGTTGGTCCGAGTCTACTGGGCATCTTGAACGTTGATACCATCAGCTTGGTCTTCTCGTCATTTATGGCCACACCACTTTGGCCGATTCCTCCTCAATTCGTTCAAAGGTGGTTGTTACAGCTCGCAATATTCGATTCATTATATCGATGTCGTCGGCGTAGGCGAGTAACATATGCTGTTTGGTGTGCCAAATCTATTCACATTTGCGTCTCGTATGACCTCTTCCAGCATGATTTTAAACAGGTCACTCAACAGACTGTCACTTTATCAGAATCCTCATTCGGTATTAAAGGGCGCCGAGAGGTCCATTCCGAATTTAACTGCTGACCTTTTGCCAATTAAAGTTATCCTGCATAGTCATATTCATTTTGCAGGAATGGCAAACGCAGACATGGTTTTAAACGTTATATGGTATCTACCCCGCAACTTGGTCCCATATTGATAATTTTTGGTACCCTCAGCCTTATGGGTGGCATATACACTTTGTTACAACAATTATGTGTCTCATCGAAATTGAAATATTTTTTTTTTTTTTTTTTTTTTTTGCTATAGACCCCATATTTCTTTGGACCAAATCCGTTTCAGGCAATTTGGATTCGATTTACAAATGCCCGTTCGTCCATCTGCCTGGTCGGCTGGTGTGTACGATATCTTTCGAAGAGAGTAAGCAATTTCACCCAAACTTTGCACATCGTAATAGTTCTCTCAAACCTAGATCAATTTCCAAGA
>NW_026888707.1:0-11901 GCF_032173495.1 Musca vetustissima
ACAATAACAAATCTAGAGACACTGAGTGAGCCACACAACAGCATTAACATCATTAACCATTATTGTTGTTAATGTTGGATGGTAATATCACTGTTCCCACTTCAAACCTTTGTGTACGACCAATAGGGTTATTAAATTGGTACTAAAAATTTTTGAAAAATAATTTTTTTGTGAAAAATTAATTTTTTTTTGAAATTAACTTTTGTAAATTATTTCGAAAAAATATAAAAAAAAATTCGAAAATCGTGGTACACCCTACAGTCGGCCCACGTTAATTCTTATTTAAATATAAAATAATTTTATTATTTTTATGTTTTATTATATATTATTGAACTTTTTTTAAAATTTTTTAAATATTTTTGAATTTTCAACATTTTCTTAAATTTATTTTGTGTGTGTACCCTACAGTCCGTGCACACTATATACGGCATTTAGGAAAATTTTGTTTTTTTGAATTTTTTGTTAATTTTTCGCTCTTTTTTTCAAAAGTGTTTGACTGCTCACAATAATTCAAATCATCAAACAGCAATATTTTTCTACACCAACATTACCAATGCTAATTATATTCCACTGTGTATTCCACGCAAAGAAAGATCATACCTGCAAAAGAAAAGAAATGTTAGTAAAAAAAATATAAACAGAAATTCTATGTGGCCATAAATAAACAAAACAAATTAGGTACCTGTGCCACTGTCCGATGAACACAATCCATTGAAAATATATCCCAATTCTAACGCCACGCACATCACAATTTTCGGCGAAGTCTGCTAAATTGTGAAGTTTTGTTGCGCGCGTCTTAAAATAAATTTTTAATTTAATAAAAATTTATAAAGACCGGCAAACTTATAATTGCACTCGATTGCCAAAATGAAAAAGAACCGGATATGCAGGGCGACCAATGAACGAAATCAAAAAGTGATGCCAAGACCAGGGTTGATTCAAAAATATTGACGCTGATAGATTGACGTGAGTCAAATACAACCTTGTCGCTATCGGCAGGTTTAGTAGAACAGCTGTTCAAAGGAAAATAAATAAATAGGAGAAAATTGTAGGAAAAAGGGAAACCTTTGGCTGGGGTTTTTCGAGTCTATATAAGGGGGTGAAGAAGGAAAATTAGAGGAGAGATAGGTAACCTTTGTGAGTGAGACATTAAGAAAAAAGATCAGAGTCAATCCTTGTGAAACGCACGTTAAATTAATAAAAAAAATTTACAAAGTATTTAATTGGCAGATTGGCCAGAGAAAAATCATTTTTATTATAATTGGTTTTGAATAAATAACGACAATAAATTATTCAGCCAAGTGGACACTGGGCTCTGAAAAGGAGGCCAAATTATCCTGATGGATTTTGCCGGTGTTTTGAAGGCGGTTATCTTGTGTTGATGTCAAGGTGTTGCTCATACACTTGTGGTGTTGCTCATACACTGGGAAGCTAATCCTTTGATTCTTGGAGGTGTTGTCCTGAAACGAAAAAATTGAAAAAAAAATCTTAAAATGAAATAAAACATGAAAAACACAGGTAACAGATCATAAATTAGAATATTGCTTACCGTTCTATGCCTGGCGATGAAATGCGTCTGTACGCCATTTAAGTGAGAATGAAATAAGCCTCAACAAACCTGCAATTAAAAAATTAGAAAAGAAATGAAATATTATTAAAGAAGTTAAAACTAAGAAGCAAATCAATATAAAAGAATCTAAAAATGAATTAATATATGGATTGACCGAAATCTCTTAAAAAATCCTGAAAATTTGTGTTTAAGTTAAATTGTGTTGTCCGTATTTAGTTAAATAGTGAATAAGTTTAAAATTGTGAGGATTAATAATACCTAATTGTGTTTGATACGTGAGTGTAGGGTTACCTCCAAGATCGACTAGTGTTTTTTGGTTTTTGTGTGGACAAAAATGAAAATGTCCGATTTGTTCTACTAAGAGAGCTCTTTTAGGCAGAAGATTTAAGAGTTAATTATTGGCAAAAATCTAGTAGTGGAAAAGGTAATGTGAGCATTGACTCACGGAATAATTTGGCGGGTATTAATAGTCCCAAAGTTTGATGTTATGTTAGGTTGAGAAGAAGAAAATGACTATGTCAATAAATTTTTATATGTCTAATATTTGAAATTATGTTGTGTTAAATTCTGTTTGTGAGAGAGGAAATTAGGTGTATGTTATAATGAGGTAAGTGTGTGTGGCTTTTGGGTCCCTTTAAAAAAAATCGTTTGAAATATGGACAAAAGGGTCAAGGAAGGGCGGGCATAGTGGGGGAACATTAATATCAAGTTCCCGTGTCATGGATGTATGGTGTTTATGTTTTTTGTCTTAATTGTTTGTTTGTGATATGATCCAGATTTCAATTTGTGCATTCCCTAGGGTTGATGGTGGCAAGGGTTGAGAATTCCCCCTGACAAACAAATGTTCCCAAACTGAGCTAGTATGGAAAATATAGCGCCGCATTAGGCTTGAATGTAACAAACACAAATAATAATGGACCTAAGTAGCTATCTTGAGGGACTCCAGAATGAACATCAATATTTCTAGAGAAAATATCATTATAAGACACGCTTTGAGTACAGTTTTGCAAGTAGGATGAAATCCAGGACAAAATTTTGAATGGAAAACCCATGGCGTCCATTTTAAATAATAAAATAAATAAACACCATATCAGTGTAAATTACATCTGTTTGTTTGTTGCATGTGTGGGAACCAAAACACCAAGTTCCCTAGTCATGGATGTATGTTGTGTTGTGTCGTTTTATTTTGTGTTTATTTATTTATTTTTTTGATTACCTTTTTTCACAATTGTTCGACCTCTAGGGCTGATGGTGGTTGAGTTGAGAATCCCCCTGAAAGTGGTTGCCCCGATTGATTAGCTGGAAACCCACCGTAGCGCCGCAGTAAGCGGTATGCAACAATATGGCGCCCAATCTAAATATTAGGGTCCATAGCGCCATAAACCAAAGTGGCAGGACCAAAAATCTAATATGTGCAATAACACCAGTACATTTTCAATAGAATATAGGGTGAAATAGCCATAAGCATGGATCGCGTTTCCTAAATAGCTAACGGATATTTCATCCACAATTTGTAAATAAAACTGTGATAATTTTTGTGCAATATTTAGTTTGGACAATTAGAAAATTAGGATACCATGTTCCATGTAAAAAGGGTCAAGTGCAATAGCTCCTTATTCGTTAATTGTAACAATGAATGTATTGCGTCAATGACCCGTGTTTTCATGTTTATACCCTTCACCACGCTGTGGTACAGGGTATTATGTCTTTGTGCATATGTTTGTAACAGGCAAAAATAATTGAGATAGACCCATGGTTCCTTTTGAGAATATGCATAGAATCACTTTCTAAGTCGATTTATGCATGTGTCCGTCCGTCCGTCTGTCTGTCTGTCCATGTTAAATTGTAAACAAAGTACAGGTCGCATTTATGATCCGAATTGGATGAAATTTGGCATAGGTCACTTATTCGGCACAAGGACGAACCCTATTGAAATTGGGAAAAATCGGTTCAGATTTAGATATAGCTCCCATATATATATTTAACCGATTTAATGTAAACGGTCCCTATATATCTTTCGATTTACACGAAATTTGGTACAGGCTAATCATTTAAGCCTATAATGATGTCTGCCAATTTTCGTGAAAATATCCAGATTTAGATATAGCTCCCATATATAGTTTCGTCCGATTTCATGTAAATGGTGCCCCAAAGTCCCTATATATCTTTTTATTTGCACGAAATTTGGCATAACGTACTGAATTAAGCCTAGAGTGTTGTCTGTCAAGTTTCGTGAAAATCGGTCCAGATTTAGATATAGCTCCCATATATAGTTTCGTCCGATTTCATATAAATGGTGCCCCCAAAGTCCCTATATATTTTTTGATTTGCACGAAATTTGGCATAACGTACTGAATTAAGCCTAGAGTGATATCTGCCAATTTTCGTGAAAATCGGTCCAGATTTAGATATAGCTCCCATATATAGTTTCGTCCGATTTCATGTAAATGGTGCCCTAATGTTCTTATATATCTTTCGATTTGCACGAAATTTGGTATAACGTACTGAATTGAGCCTAGTATGACGTCTGCCAAGTTTCGTGAAAATCGGTCCAGATTTAGATATAGCTCCCATATATAGCTTCGTCCGATTACATGTAAATGGTGCACCAAAGCCCCTATATATCCTTCGATTTGCACGAAATTTGGCATAACGTACTTAATTGAGCCCAGAATGATGTCTGCCAAGTTTCGAGAAAATCGGTCCAGATTTAGATATAGCTCCCATATATAGTTTCGTCTGATTTCATGTAAATGGTGCCCTAATGTTCTTATATATCTTTCGATTTCCACGAAATTTGGTATAACGTACTGAACTGAGGCTAGAATGATGTCTGCCAAGTTTCGACAAAATCGGTCCAGATTTAGATATAGCTCCCATATATAGCTTCGTCCGATTACATGTAAATGGTGCACCAAAGTCCCTATATATCCTTCGATTTGCACGAAATTTGGCATAACGTACTTAATTGAGCCCAGAATGATGTCTGCCAAGTTTCGAGAAAATCGGTCCAGATTTAGATATAGCTCCCATATATAGTTTCGTCCGATTACATGTAAATGGTGCACCAAAGTCCCTATATATCCTTCGAGTTGCACGAAATGTGGCATAACGTACTTAATTGAGCCCAGAATGATGTCTGCCAAGTTTCATGAAAATCGGTCCTGATTTAGATATATCTTCCATATATAGTTTCGTCCGATTTCATGTAAATGGTGCCCCAAAGTCCCTATATATCTTTTGATTTGCACGAAATTTGGTACAGCCTAATCATTTAGGCCTAGAATGATGTCTGCCAAGTTTCGTGAAAATAGGTCAAGATTTACATATAGCTCCCATATATAGTTTCGTCCGATTTCATGTAAATGGTGCACCAAAGTCCCTATATATCCTTCGATTTGCACGAAATTTGGCATAACGTACTGAATTGAGTCTAGAATGATGTCTGCCAAGTTTCCTGAAAATCAGTCCAGATTTCTATATAGCTCCCACATATAGTTTCGTCCGATTTCATGTAAATGTTGCACCAAAGTCCCTATATATCTTTGGTTTTGCACAAAATTTGGCATAACGTACTGAATTGAGCCTAGAGTGATGTCTGCGTTGTTTCGTGAAAATCGGTCCAGATTTAGATATAGCTCCCTTTTATTATAGATTGATTTTAAGTAATTGACGCACCAAGAACCAATAGGAACAAAACGTTCTGAAATTAGTATAACCTATCCTGTCACTAGTTTGTTTGAAATCGCTTAATATTTGGATAGAGCTTCCATATATATTTTCGCCCGATTTCAAGTAAATTGGGCATCAAACTCCTCATGTTAGTCAGTTTGACATCAAATTTTGCACAACGTACAAAATTGAGCATAGAATTATGTAGTTGCGTTTTCTAGAAGTACAGACATAGCCCAACGGATGACCCATTTATATTTGTTTGAAGTCGATTTACATACTTTATGGATAGATCTACGTAGATTAACATTTAGATAAATATCACATATTTTATTTCATCCAATTTCATGCTAATAGTCCTGTTTAATATACCCATAGTGGTGAAGGGTATCATATAGTCGGCCCCGTCCGACTTTACTACTTTCCTTACTGGTTTTATATGGGAGAGCGTACACCCCATAATCGGGATTATGGAGGGTTAGTAATGTTGGGAAACCCCGGCTACAATAAACATCAGCCGGTTATACAATTTAAAGTTAATTAAACATAATAATATGGACAAACACATCTGGCAACTGCTTGCATTCTACAATTCTAAACGTAGAATAGAATTATTATTACATGTATTGTATCATATAAAGAGATGCGATTATACAGGTTGTTATATATTTCACATAAAGGGATTACATAACTCATAATTAGATCTCACTAAAGGAAGATATATATAGTTTCGAGTAGGACGTGCAGGTACATTAAACTTGATTTCACCGATTACAAATTTCGAGGCAATTTGACCGCGTAAAAGTTTTATTAAAAATATAGATTTTAGCATTAAACGGCTTCGTTCTAGTGTTGTTTTAAACGATTTTCATTAGGGGGGAGTGCTTCAACTGTACTCCAAGGCAAACCTCTAATAGCAAATAAGAGAAATTGTGTTTGGACAGATTCTATTTTTTTAGAATAAAACGAATTCCACAATACATATCCATATTCTGTTGTAGGCCGAGCTAGACTAACAAATAAACGTGTTGTCAGATAAGGGTCGTTGTTTAATGTCAAAACACATATTTCATTGGATTCCTATCCAATTAATTTTAAGCTTATTGTTGTACAATTTGTCTACGTTAGAATTTGTTACGTACAGAATTTGTTACATTTGGTTCAGCTTTGTGCTTGAAGGACTGTCAAATTCTAACGAGTTTTTAGCGCCGCTTTGCATCATACACGCTAGTAACTATTCGATTCGTTTCGCATCTTGGATTACGTCCACAGACTACCACAACAAAGGTAATAATATTATTTTCAATAATATTACAAAATAATCAATAAAACCACAAGTCAATATTGACAAAAATTTATACCCATTTGTTTTTATTTCTTCTCTTTTTATTTACGTTGCTACGCATACATTTGGTCCTGAGCGAGCCGGATAAATTAGTTGTTTACAACAATTAATTACATGGTCTTCTTCTTCTTCCCCTAGAAGCTCAACCAGCTGCCAATTCATCTCACCACTCATCTCATCAAACACCTCAACTATTTTTTTCTTTATTAACAACTAAATAAAAAAACAATAAGGTACGTAATTTGATTTAAGAGAGTGCATTCGGAGAGTTTCGTTTTTATTTCGCTAAAATAAACAAACAAAACAAAAAAATCTCCGGTCGTCTTACAATACGCGGCTTATTGTTGTTGTTAATATTCTCGCTAAACCCATTTGTCTACCAAGTGATATTTCTCTACAAGAATAATAAAAGAACAAAAAACAGTGAGAACAGTGAAAAGTGTCTAGTCATCGATCAGTGCGTTTTTTAATTACAAACAAAAAGCCTACATTCTGTGTGAATAACAAAAAAATAAGGCTATCGCACAAAAGAAAATAGGAAAAAAAATACAATAACAAATCTAGAGACACTGAGTGAGCCACACAACAGCATTAACATCATTAACCATTATTGTTGTTAATGTTGGATGGTAATATCACTGTTCCCACTTCAAACCTTTGTGTACGACCAATAGGGTTATTAAATTGGTACTAAAAATTTTTGAAAAATAATTTTTTTGTGAAAAATTAATTTTTTTTTTTGAAATTTACTTTTGTAAATTATTTCGATAAAATATAAAAAAAAATTCGAAAATCGTGGTACACCCTACAGTCGGCCCACGTTAATTCTTATTTAAATATAAAATAATTTTATTATTTTTATGTTTTATTATATATTATTGAACTTTTTTTAAAATTTTTTAAATATTTTTGAATTTTCAACATTTTCTTAAATTTATTTTGTGTGTGTACCCTACAGTCCGTGCACACTATATACGGCATTTAGGAAAATTTTGTTTTTTTGAATTTTTTGTTAATTTTTCGCTCTTTTTTTCAAAAGTGAAAACGATCCTTTTGACTGCTCACAATAATTCAAATCATCAAACAGCAATATTTTTCTACACCAACATTACCAATGCTAATTATATTCCACTGTGTATTCCACGCAAAGAAAGATCATACCTGCAAAAGAAAAGAAATGTTAGTAAAAAAATATAAACAGAAATTCTATGTGGCCATAAATAAACAAAACAAATTAGGTACCTGTGCCACTGTCCGATGAACACAATCCATTGAAAATATATCCCAATTCTAACGCCACGCACATCACAATTTTCGGCGAAGTCTGCTAAATTGTGAAGTTTTGTTGCGCGCGTCTTAAAATAAATTTTTAATTTAATAAAAATTTATAAAGACCGGCAAACTTATAATTGCACTCGATTGCCAAAATGAAAAAGAACCGGATATGCAGGGCGACCAATGAACGAAATCAAAAAGTGATGCCAAGACCAGGGTTGATTCAAAAATATTGACGCTGATAGATTGACGTGAGTCAAATACAACCTTGTCGCTATCGGCAGGTTTAGTAGAACAGCTGTTCAAAGGAAAATAAATAAATAGGAGAAAATTGTGGGAAACCTTTGGCTGGGGTTTTTCGAGTCTATATAAGGGGGTGAAGAAGGAAAATTAGAGGAGAGATAGGTAACCTTTGTGAGTGAGACATTAAGAAAAAAGATCAGAGTCAATCCTTGTGAAACGCACGTTAAATTAATAAAAAAAATTTACAAAGTATTTAATTGGCAGATTGGCCAGAGAAAAATCATTTTTATTATAATTGGTTTTGAATAAATAACGACAATAAATTATTCAGCCAAGTGGACACTGGGCTCTGAAAAGGAGGCCAAATTATCCTGATGGATTTTGCCGGTGTTTTGAAGGCGGTTATCTTGTGTTGATGTCAAGGTGTTGCTCATACACTTGTGGTGTTGCTCATACACTGGGAAGCTAATCCTTTGATTATTGGAGGCGTTGTCCTGAAACGAAAAAATTGAAAAAAATCTTAAAATGAAATAAAACATGAAAAACACAGGTAACAGATCATAAATTAGAATATTGCTTACCGTTCTATGCCTGGCGATGAAATGCGTCTGTACGCCATTTAAGTGAGAATGAAATAAGCCTCAACAAACCTGCAATTAAAAAATTAGAAAAGAAATGAAATATTATTAAAGAAGTTAAAACTAAGAAGCAAATCAATATAAAAGAATCTAAAAATGAATTAATATATGGATTGACCGAAATCTCTTAAAAAATCCTGAAAATTTGTGTTTAAGTTAAATTGTGTTGTCCGTATTTAGTTAAATAGTGAATAAGTTTAAAATTGTGAGGATTAATAATACCTAATTGTGTTTGATACGTGAGTGTAGGGTTACCTCCAAGATCGACTAGTGTTTTTTGGTTTTTGTGTGGACAAAAATGAAAATGTCCGATTTGTTCTACTAAGAGAGCTCTTTTAGGCAGAAGATTTAAGAGTTAATTATTGGCAAAAATCTAGTAGTGGAAAAGGTAATGTGAGCATTGACTCACGGAATAATTTGGCGGGTATTAATAGTCCCAAAGTTTGATGTTATGTTAGGTTGAGAAGAAGAAAATGACTATGTCAATAAATTTTTATATGTCTAATATTTGAAATTATGTTGTGTTAAATTCTGTTTGTGAGAGAGGAAATTAGGTGTATGTTATAATGAGGTAAGTGTGTGTGGCTTTTGGGTCCCTTTAAAAAAAATCGTTTGAAATATGGACAAAAGGGTCAAGGAAGGGCGGGCATAGTGGGGGAACATTAATATCAAGTTCCCGTGTCATGGATGTATGGTGTTTATGTTTTTTGTCTTAATTGTTTGTTTGTGATATGATCCAGATTTCAATTTGTGCATTCCCTAGGGTTGATGGTGGCAAGGGTTGAGAATTCCCCCTGACAAACAAATGTTCCCAAACTGAGCTAGTATGGAAAATATAGCGCCGCATTAGGCTTGAATGTAACAAACACAAATAATAATGGACCTAAGTAGCTATCTTGAGGGACTCCAGAATGAACATCAATATTTCTAGAGAAAATATCATTATAAGACACGCTTTGAGTACAGTTTTGCAAGTAGGATGAAATCCAGGACAAAATTTTGAATGGAAAACCCATGGCGTCCATTTTAAATAATAAAATAAATAAACACCATATCAGTGTAAATTACATCTGTTTGTTTGTTGCATGTGTGGGAACCAAAACACCAAGTTCCCTAGTCATGGATGTATGTTGTGTTGTGTCGTTTTATTTTGTGTTTATTTATTTATTTTTTTGATTACCTTTTTTCACAATTGTTCGACCTCTAGGGCTGATGGTGGTTGAGTTGAGAATCCCCCTGAAAGTGGTTGCCCCGATTGATTAGCTGGAAACCCACCGTAGCGCCGCAGTAAGCGGTATGCAACAATATGGCGCCCAATCTAAATATTAGGGTCCATAGCGCCATAAACCAAAGTGGCAGGACCAAAAATCTAATATGTGCAATAACACCAGTACATTTTCAATAGAATATAGGGTGAAATAGCCATAAGCATGGATCGCGTTTCCTAAATAGCTAACGGATATTTCATCCACAATTTGTAAATAAAACTGTGATAATTTTTGTGCAATATTTAGTTTGGACAATTAGAAAATTAGGATACCATGTTCCATGTAAAAAGGGTCAAGTGCAATAGCTCCTTATTCGTTAATTGTAACAATGAATGTATTGCGTCAATGACCCGTGTTTTCATGTTTATACCCTTCACCACGCTGTGGTACAGGGTATTATGTCTTTGTGCATATGTTTGTAACAGGCAAAAATAATTGAGATAGACCCATGGTTCCTTTTGAGAATATGCATAGAATCACTTTCTAAGTCGATTTATGCATGTCCGTCCGTCCGTCCGTCTGTCTGTCTGTCCATGTTAAATTGTAAACAAAGTACAGGTCGCATTTATGATCCGAATTGGATGAAATTTGGCATAGGTCACTTATTCGGCACAAGGACGAACCCTATTGAAATTGGGAAAAATCGGTTCAGATTTAGATATAGCTCCCATATATATATATTTAACCGATTTAATGTAAACGGTCCCTATATATCTTTCGATTTACACGAAATTTGGTACAGGCTAATCATTTAGGCCTATAATGATGTCTGCCAATTTTCGTGAAAATCGGTCCAGATTTAGATATAGCTCCCATATATAGTTTCGTCCGATTTCATGTAAATGGTGCCCCAAAAGTCCCTATATATCTTTTTATTTGCACGAAATTTGGCATAACGTACTGAATTAAGCCTAGAGTGTTGTCTGTCAAGTTTCGTGAAAATCGGTCCAGATTTAGATATAGCTCCCATATATAGTTTAGTCAAGTCCGATTTCATATAAATGGTGCCCCCAAAGTCCCTATATATTTTTTGATTTGCACGAAATTTGGCATAACGTACTGAATTAAGCCTAGAGTGATATCTGCCAATTTTCGTGAAAATCGGTCCAGATTTAGATATAGCTCCCATATATAGTTTCGTCCGATTTCATGTAAATGGTGCCCTAATGTTCTTATATATCTTTCGATTTGCACGAAATTTGGTATAACGTACTGAATTGAGCCTAGTATGACGTCTGCCAAGTTTCGTGAAAATCGGTCCAGATTTAGATATAGCTCCCATATATAGCTTCGTCCGATTACATGTAAATGGTGCACCAAAGCCCCTATATATCCTTCGATTTGCACGAAATTTGGCATAACGTACTTAATTGAGCCCAGAATGATGTCTGCCAAGTTTCGAGAAAATCGGTCCAGATTTAGATATAGCTCCCATATATAGTTTCGTCTGATTTCATGTAAATGGTGCCCTAATGTTCTTATATATCTTTCGATTTCCACGAAATTTGGTATAACGTACTGAACTGAGGCTAGAATGATGTCTGCCAAGTTTCGACAAAATCGGTCCAGATTTAGATATAGCTCCCATATATAGCTTCGTCCGATTACATGTAAATGGTGCACCAAAGTCCCTATATATCCTTCGATTTGCACGAAATTTGGCATAACGTACTTAATTGAGCCCAGAATGATGTCTGCCAAGTTTCGAGAAAATCGGTCCAGATTTAGATATAGCTCCCATATATAGTTTCGTCCGATTACATGTAAATGGTGCACCAAAGTCCCTATATATCCTTCGAGTTGCACGAAATGTGGCATAACGTACTTAATTGATCAGAATGATGTTGGCCGAGTTTTGATGAAAATCGGTCCTGATTTAGATATATCTTC
>NW_026888708.1:0-11903 GCF_032173495.1 Musca vetustissima
TCCACGCCACTTGAGAAGGTCCTATTTGGGTCCTTGAAAAAATATTCTTTAAAAAAATCCACGCCACTTGAGAAGGTCCTATTTGGGTCCTTAAAAAATGTCTTTAAAAAATCCACGCCTATTGAGAAGGTCCTATTTGGGTCCTTGAAAAAAATATTCTTTAAAAAATTCACGCCACTTGAGAAGGTCCTATTTGGGTCCTTGAAAAAATATTCTTTAAAAAAATCCACGCCTATTGAGAAGGTCCTATTTGGGTCCTTGAAAAAATATTCTTTAAAAAATCCACGCCTACTGAGAAGGTCCTATTTGGGTCCTTGAAAAAATATTCTTTAAAAAATCCATGCCTATTGAAAAGGTCCTATTTGGGTCCTTGAAAAAAAATTCTTTAAAAAATCCACGCCTATTGAGAAGGTCATATTTGGGCCCTTAAAAAAATTTTCTTTAAAAAATCCACGCCTGTTTTAGCCTTTGATCAATATATTTTTAAAAAATCTCGCCCAGATGTTGCGAGATATTGACCCACTGTGTAAATTTCGGCACAATCGTTTTGATGGTCCACCATTTCAAGAAGAAACTTCCAACACCCAGCCATCGTCAATGAAAACCGCCGCTACCACCCCATCACCTCCAACAACAATAAGAATCGGAATAAAAGAAATAACGTTAAGGTCCTCCTCCGCCTTTTGTATTCCACTAATGATGTCAGACGACAGCTTTGTACACACTTTTATGACAGCATTATTTTCGCGCTTATTGTTCTCTGGGCACTTCGCATCGTCGCTTGCACCCTTTGTTCGTCGTGTATTTCTACACCATTTTGCTATTATCACTCTCTTTTGTATGAAATATCTGACTGCGGGTGTTTGTCAGTCAAAGAGTCGGGCAGTCGCTGTGGGTGTGTGTGTGCGGTGCACTCAATTGGATTTTTGTGGACTATTCTTTTGCGTTTTACGGTAATATCTCTTTTTCGCTTGGCTTTTGTAAGCTGTTGGTGTGGAAATCCTTTGTGGTTTGGCGTTGAAAATGAAAACGCAATAATTCCGTAATGGGGGAATTTAATTGTCTTTGAAAGATGTCATAAAACGAGCAAAACGAAAATAAAATATAAAAGCGCCGAAATGTATGCAGTATTTTTTTGGTTATTTGGCATGCTCCAAAAAATATGCAATGGTTGATTTTGTGGTTATGTAAGGAATATTTGATGCAAGGACCACAAGAAAAAAAATTGTATTCAAGGACCTTTAAAGGCGTGGGTTATTTATTAAAATATTTTTTTCTAGGACCAACCCAACAATTAATTCGGATTTTTTAAAGAATGTTTTTAATCAACATCTCAAGTTTTAATCAAGTCCAATACCTGTGTGCCTCTACTACTAATATTTCCTGCCATTTAAACATGTATACATAACTAATAGCTAACATATCAAGTTTACACCCAACTTCTAATCCCTTCTGTCATTTATTGACATTCCATTACATTTGTTTACCTATTGGTTTAACAAAATTCTATCGGATCCAAATAACCATCCTGCCTATGTTTACATTACTTTGCAGTAATTCATTATTTATCGTTGTGTTTGTTGTCCTTGTTTACAAAATCAACCTTCGAAACACATAGGTTCACTATGCAGGCTAGTAATCCATTAATTCGGCCATTTATCTAAAAATATACACCCATCATATTGCCGATACTAGTAATATGTACATATATATACATATATTTATCTATTCACATGTACACAATCCAGATATCTATTTCAGATTTTATGACGAATCGTTGCTATACAATCTGAGAATGTGGGTGTATATTGAATAGATACACCTTGCAGCAACGTACACAGGATTTCATTTCGAGGGGGGCCCGGTAGTACAAAATGAAAAAATTCGTTGGTGCAAACAAAAATTTACTGTGAAAAAATTCATTCCGGGGGGGCCCGGGCCGCCCCCCTGCGTACGTCCCTGACACCTTGTATGTAAATATGTGTGTATATGTGACTTCTGTGCTAATATAAGGAATATAAAATGTAGTAAAATATTGATTCAGGTTACATTCTATTAGCACCGATATACAAAATGTATACAGCATATCATCGATGTCTTAATATCCGTGTATTATATGTTTATTTATAGCACTGATATGAAACTTTGTTGTATATACAAAGGATGGATTTGTATTTAAACTCAGATGAAAAGGGAGGGAAATTGTATCTAAAATTGGAGCATATTAAAAGAGGATACTCTGAGATTATATCATTGAAATTTCTGTTTAAAAAAAAAACAGTATAGATTCTGAATTATCTGTCGATTTTTAAAATCGAAATTTAAGCGCATTACAAATTTAATTTCTAGCAGAAGCTCAAAGGTATTTGTTAACGCCAAAGTTAAATTTCAAAGTAAAATTTTAAAGGTAACTTCATAATGCCTCTCTCATAAAAGTCCTGCTCTCTATTTGCAAAATCTCTAGTAGTCGATTTTCACAATCCTCCCTAGATACCAATTTTTATCATTAAATAAATTTTGCAATGCAAGAAAAATATGATAATCGCTTGGTGCCAAGTCCGGACTGTATGGCGGATGCATAAAAAATTCCCAAACAAACTTCCGAAGTTTCTGGCAAGTCACTGTAGATGTGTGTGGCCTAGCGTTGTCCTAGTGGAACACGACACCTCTTCTGTTGCCCAATTCTGGTCGTTTTTGGTTGTAATAAACTCAAATGAAATAATAAACCCGGTCAGAATAAGGATTTGGAAAAGGTTGTCAACAGGAAGTATGGTCAAGGATTCACATAGATTTTTTTTGTCCATTTATGAAACGATGGTGTCTGGTGGTAGTGGATAGTTTCAGTAAGTGTTTGGAATGTATAGATATGGGTACTAATACAACGAGTACATCGGTCATTGCGGTATTAAGAGAATCTTTTTGCCCGTTTTGGGTTGCCAAAACATGTCATTTCGGACAATGGAACGTCTTTTGTGTCAAAAGAGTTTGAAATGTTTTTGAAAATGAATGAACTTGCAGTTTTCGCTCTTATGGTTTTTGTAACCGCACACACTACATTGAAATTCGGTCTGCTTCTGCTTATTCTGCGAAACCCACTGCTTTGCTCCACCGCTTTTGGTCTTTCCATTCTTACTTCTTTTAACGTAGTTAAACTCCTGCTCTTGCTTCGTCTTTTCGTATTGGTGTTTCACGTACTCGGCACTATTTGCAATTTTAACCGCCTGCTGAAATTTGATCGACACTGCTTCCAAAAATATTTTATCTCAGGCCGGACCCTTTTCCAGTCCCATTACAAACTTATCTCGAATGACCGTATCCAAACATGATCCAAATTCACAATTCACTGCTAATGATCTTACACATACAGCCCATTCGTTCACAGTCTCAGTCGATAATTTTGTAGCATTATGGAATTTAAATCTTTCTGCAAACCCTGCAGTTTGAGGTGTAAAGTGCATGGTCAAAGCTGCCGCACACTGCACAAACGTTACTGTGCTGCCTTCCACATTTGCTGGGCTCATCAAATTCGTCAATAAAATGTACGACGTCTCACTTAGGGATGTAAGAAGAATGGCTTTCTTCTTTTCTTCGGCAACAATCCCATTGGCAATAAAAGACTGTTCAAGCTGATTCTGGAACACTGACCACACATTCACAGAATGATCAAATATGGTACTTTTCCAAACATTTGCGATTCCATTTTACTGATGAACTTTATTTAACAACGTTGTTTATAACTTTAAAGTTTTATCCTCGTCGCCACTGTAATAAACTCAAATGAAACACGAGTTATTAAATAATAGTGAATACAATTTATTTGTTTCTTTTCTGCAATTTGGCAGCTGGCAGCTTTCTGATGAAGAGTGATGTTCTTTTTCAATGTTGCAGGTGGCCACCGAAACAGCAGTCAGTTTTAATAACGGCTTCTCTCTATTGTTGTTTTTGTTTATGTTTTACCAATTGCTGAATTGGGAGAGTGAGTGCTTACATAGATCTGTATTCTCATTAATGATTGTTTACTCTCTTTCTATGTTATTAATTAGCAGGAGCGTAGTTGCAATAATGTGACACACCACATTGGTCAATTGTAAATTTTCGACGACCCGCCTACCTGTGCGAGGTGCATCTTTAACATCAAAAATTCCTGAACGGGATCTACGAAACCAAAATTGCACATAATTGGCTGTTGCAGCATCGGAACCATAAACACCATTCACAATTTTAGCCGCTATTTATACCCTTCACCACACTGTGGTACAGGGTATTATGTCTTTGTGCATATGTTTGTAACAGGCAAAAGGAAACGAGATAGACACATGGTTCCTTTTGAGAATATGCATAGAATCACTTTCTGAGTCGATTTATGCATGTCCGTCCGTCCGTCCGTCCGTCCGTCTGTCTATCGATGTAAAATTGTAAACAAAGTACAGGTCGCATTTATGATCCGAATTGGATGAAATTTGGCATAGGTCACTTATTCGGCCTAAGGACGAACCCTATTGAAATTGGGAAAAATCGGTTCAGATTTAGATATAGCTCCCATATATATATTTAACCGATTTAATGTAAACGGTCCCTATATATCTTTCGATTTGCACGAAATTTGGTACAGCCTAATCATTTACGTCTAGAATGATGTCTGCCAAGTTTCATGAAAATCGGTCCAGATTTAGATATAGCTCCCATATATAGTTTCGTCCGATTTCATGTAAATGGTGCACCAAAGTCCACATATATCTTTCGATTTGCACGAAATTTGGTACAGACTAATCATTTAGGTCTAGAATGATGTCTGCCAAGTTTCGTGAAAATCGGTCCAGATTTAGATATAGCTCCCATATATAGTTTCGTCCGATTTCATGTAAATGGTGCACCAAAGTCCCTATATATCTTTCGATTTGCACCAATTTTGGCATAACGTACTGAATTGAGCCTAGAATTATGTCTGCCAAGTTTTAAGAAAATCGGTTCAGATTTAGATATACCTCCCATATATAGTTTCGTCCGATTTCATGTAAATGGTGCCCCAAAGTTCCTATATATCTTTCGATTTGCACGAAATTTGGCATAACGTACTGAATTGAGCCTAGAGTGATGTCTGCCAAGTTTTGAGAAAATCGGTTCAGATTTAGATATAGCTCCCATATATAGTTTCGTCCGATTTCATGTAAATGGTGCCCCAAAGTCCCTATATATCTTTCGATTTGCACGAAATTTGGCATATCGTACTGAATTAAGCCTAGAGTGATGTCTGCCAAGTTTTAAGAAAATCGGTTCAGATTTAGATATAGCTCCCATATATAGTTTCGTCCGATTTCATGTAAATGGTGCCACAAAGTACTTATATATCTTTAGATTTGCACGAAATTTGGCAATTTGCTAAGTTTCGTGAAAATCTTATATAGTTTCGTCCGATTTCATATAAATGGTGCACCAAAGTCCCTATATATCCTTCGATTTGCACGAAATTTGGCATAACGTACTGAATTGAGCCTAGAGTGATGTCTGCCAAGTTTCGAGAAAATCGGTCTATATAGCTCCCATATATATTTCATGTTAATAGTCCTGTTTAATATACCCATAGTGGTGAAGGGTATCATATAGTCGGCCCCGTCCGACTTTACTACTTTCCTTACTGGTTTTTTTCTGTGAAATGTCAACCTACCAACGAGCATAAATCTGAAATTGATTGATCGATACTTTACAAGAAATCTATCAGAACAGTCATCTGCCGAGAAAATAATGGATTTCCACAAAACATATTCGATAGTTTCGTTATTCATTAGTTTTCATTGGTCTCCTGAAGTGATAGGTGTTGTGGGACTGCCATCTCTCGGTGTCTAGAAACAACACCTTATTGAATTGCGTGCAGTGGTTGGGGTCCTTGCTTATTTAATATCGCAATTTCATTGTAGGAGGCGGTATCTCCAATCATTCATATATTGTGTTAATATTAAAGCTGTAAATATTAATCCAGTCCCAGCTATAGTTTCTGCATTATCTATTGATACCCTAAATCGAAATGTAAGCGCATTACAAATTTAATTTCTTTCATGAGCTCAAAGGTATTATATCCACAAAAACATATTTTTCTGATATTCATTCCTTATGGAAGCTTGGGGTTTCACAAAACATATTCGATAGTTTTCTCGGTGTCTAGAAATAACACCTTATTAAATTGTATGCAGTGGTTGGGGTCCTTGCTTATTTAATATTGCAATTTCATTCTAGAAAGCGTTATCTCCTGTCATTCATGTATTGTGTTAATATCGATGCTGTAAATATTGATCCAGTCCCAGCTATAGACTCTGCATTATCTATTGATGCGCTAAATCGAAATTGAAGCGCATTACAAATGTAATTTCTTTCATCAGCTCAAAGGTATATATCCACAAAAATTTATTTTTTTCCGTTATGGTTTCCTCATGGTAGCATTGGGTTTTACAAAAAAATATTATATAGTTTTGTCAATCATTAGTTTTCATTGGTCCCCAGTAGCCTGAAGTGATATGTGTGGTGGGACTGTCATCTCTCGGTGTCTAGAAACAACACCTTATTAAATTGTATGCAGTGGTTGGGGTCCTTGCATATTTAATATTGCAATTTCATTCTAGGTGGCGCTATCTCCTGTCATTCATATATTGTATTAATATTGATGCTGTAAATATTGGTCCAATCCCAGCTATGGATTCTGCATTATCTTAATTTAAGTGCATTACAATGTAAATTTCTTTAATCATTAGTTATCATAGGTCTGCTGAAGTCTGTAGTGAAATGTGTTGTGAGACTGCCATCTATCGGTTTCTAGAAACAACACCTTATTAAATTGCGTGCAGTGGTTGGGGTCCTTGCTTATTTAATATTACAATTTCATTCTAGAAGGCGCTATCTCCAATCATTCATATATTGTGTTAATATTAATTCTGTAAATATTATAGATATTCTGAATTACCTCTTGATGTCCGAAATCGAAATTTATGCGCATTACAAATAAAACTTCTATCATAAACGCAAAGATAATATATCCACAATATATATATATATATATAGTTTTCTGTTATTGATTCCTCATGGAATCTTAGGGTTTCCACAAAACATATTCGATAGTTTCGTTTAGCATTAGTTTTCATTGGTCTGCTGTAGCCTGTAGTGATGTGTGTGGTGGGACTGCCATCTACCAGTGTCTAGAAACAACACCGTGTTAAATTGTATACAGTGGTTGCGGTCTTAACTAATAAAGCGGCAGGTGCCGATGGATTACCATTGGCCGATGGTCAATGTCATTATTGGAACTTACCAATGCGGCATAAAACCGTGCAAATTAACAATATATCAGATTTTCACACTGCTCCAAATCCTAAAAAAGATCTACGAAAAAATATCGACACAATCCGTATACCTCGTCTATAAAGCTGCACTCGACAACCCGATACATTCAGATATGTTTAAAGCCATTCCTGCGTTTGATTTTCCTGCAAGATTAATTCGACTATGCAGGGTAACTTTAACTGGCACAAGGTCGGAAGGGGCCGCTTGGGTCCCTTCAATATAGAACGAGGATTCAGACCAGGTGACAGTTTGTCATGTGACGTTTTTAACATCCTGCTGGAAAAAGTCATACGAGATGCAAATTAGGGATATGTAGAAGAGGACAAATGACAACTTTTAGACTTTTCGATTTTTGCCTCTGACCAAAAAGACGATTTTTAGACTCTTTGCTTTTGACAATTTTTTATCATCAATTTTCTACTTTTAATGGCTAATGTAAAATCGACTTAAATCAATAAAACAGTTCTGGAATGTGTATATTTTGGGCAATTAAGGACTTGGGATAAACCAAATATTTACGACAAAATCGATAGTCGACATTTCGATTACCTCAAAGATCAAAAGTCAACTTCGACTTTTCAATACAAAAAGTCGACTAATCGATTAGTCGAAACTCGATTCACTTATCCCTAATACAAATGTGAACAGAAGTAGAACAGTGTACACCAAACCGCATATGTTATTCTCCTACACCGACGACATCGACATAATGGGTCGAACATTGCGAGAGGTAACATCCACCTTTGAAGGAGTCTGCCAAAGTGGGACTGGCAGTAAATGGCGATGGTAGCAACGCGCAAGACATCCAGTAAATTCGAACCAAATGTGGAACTTGAAAACCACAGCTTCGAGTTAGTCAAATATTTGTTATACCTCGGTACAGCCATAAGGAAAAGTAATAAGATCATTTTTAAAATCCGGATAAGTGTTGGCAACATATGCAATTATGGTCTGAAAAAGCCGTTCAAAAACACGGCCACCTCTCGCCAGACCAAACTCACACTCTACAAGACGCTGTACTACTAATGCTGTTGTATGGATCTGAACCATGGGTAATTGCGTAAACAGATGAGATATTATTTGAGAGAAAAGTTCTCCGGAAGTTCTATGGGGCGATCTGCGTCAACGGTGAATATCGCCGTCGAATGAACCATGAGTTGCACCATGTATTCTCGAACACCGACATAGTCATAGTCGACATAGTCAGACTATGCGAGAATGGATGAGGATGCCCCAGCATAAAGGGGGAAAACACGAATTCGATGGAAAGATCAAGTGGAAGACATAATTTCGGAAACTGGCCTTTCAAATTGGAAGAGGCGGGGCGCCTGTAAATCCTTTTTAACTCGTCTTATGGAACAAATGTTCTGTCTGAAGCCAGCTAAGTAAGTATGTTTTCTACACAGACCGGTTGGCCTAAATGAGAATAAACAATAAATAATTCAATGGATTCTTTCTCAAAAGAACCTATAGAATATGCAAATCTCTTTTAACTTTAACCCTCGACAATAACTCTTTCCTCTTTACAATCTCAAAATTCAATTTCAATTGATTTTATATTTTTATTCATACATATTTTGCCTGCAAGCTCGCCTGCCATTCAGGCTCCCAGTAGACATTGGAAATAACCCAACTCTTCTCCCCCTGTCATATTTGTTTATGAAACATTCAAGGTCACAACAACCATCGTAATAATACAACCGTAAACAATATTTAAAAATACATTTTCATTTTGATTGCCATTCATTCGTTCGACCTACATTTTAAATAACATATCGGATTGCGGTTACTGCCTCGGTTGGCTGGCTGACAAAACAAGAAAAATTGAGAGGACCAATAACAACAACGACGACAAGAAACTTCAAAAACCACACAGCATATTTTTGAGGTTGAATTGTTATGCAGCAAAATCAAAGCAAACCTTTTGAATTTCTAAGTGGCATGAATTCGTTATGAATTTCTTCAAATGTTGAAGGTTGAAGAATTTCGACAAGTGCTGTGATGTGTTCTTAAGAAATTCACTTACATTGACTTTAAGTTCGTTTGTGGAAAATATTTGTAGATTCATATTCAAGAGGAAAAGTTTTGAAGAGTCAAAGGAAATCATGATAAAGAGGGTTGTTTGGGGTGCAATTTGAGGACTTTATATTTTTGCAGCAGCAGCAGCACTATCAAATGTGGAATATCAGCTATAAGGCAGATACAAATGCTAGATTTGTGTATGCTATTTTGGACTGTGATTGCATGAACAATAGAGTTATGACTTTTTTACAACATCATATATTACTTACTTAGCGGGCATGTGACAGAACATTTATTCCCTAGGGAGAGCTTAGAAAAGATTTCACGTCGGTGTCGGTCTTGTGTGCAGTTCTTTCAATTTGAAAGACTATGTTCAGAAATGTTGTCTTATACTTGATCTTTACATCGAATTAGTAGCCTACCCTTTCTGCGTCAACCAGTTGGCTCGCTTTTATATGCCTGGTAACTGTAGTCGCTGCAGCTCGGTACGTCTGACTATGTGGATGTCCGCGAATACATGGTACAAATCATGGTTCATACGTCGGCGATATTCAACGTCGACGCAAATCGGCCCATAGATCTTTCGGAGAATTTTTCTCTCAAACACACCAAGAGCTGTCTCATCTGCTTGAGCAAGTGCCCACGCTTCAGATCCATTCAGATCAGCGTAATGTAGAGTGTGAATTTAGTCTGGCGAGAGGTGGTCTTGTTTTTTAATTTGCTTACTCAGAGCTACTATGGTCTGATATATATGTTGTCCAATACTATTATTCTCCGGATTTCAGAGCTGATATTATTAATTTTATAAATGGCGGTATCGAAGTACATAAATCGTTTACCATCGGGAAGCTGTAGTGTCCAAGTTCCACAGTTGGTCCCAGTCTACTGGAAGTTTTGCGCTGTGATACCATCAACTTGGCCTTCTCACCATTTAAAGCCAGTTCCATTTTGGTAGACTCCTTCTCAATTTGTTCAAAGTTAGCAGTTACCGCTTGCAATGTTTGACACATTATGTCGATCTCGTCGGCGTAGGCGAGTAACATGTGCTCTTTGGTGTACACAGTGTCATTTCTGTTCGCATTGCATATTGTATGACCGTTTTCACTTGGATGTTAAAAAGGTCAGATGTCCAAAATGTGACCTTGTCTGAATCTCCATTCGGTATTAAAGGGCTTCGATAGGTCCTTTCCGACTTTAACTGCTGAACTTGTGCAGGTTAAGGTTATCCTACATAGCCGTAATAATTTTCACAGGAATGCCGAACATAGATAGGGCTTTAAATACCTTTGAGCGAATTGGGATGTCGAATGCGTTTTTATAGTCGAATAGGTGGAATGTGTCTATGTGTTTTTCGTGGGCCTTTTCTAGGATTGTGTCGTGAAAATCTGGTTTGTAGCGGATTTGCCAGGACTGATGCCGCATTGGCATGGCTCAATAATGTCATTGACCATTGGCTTCAATCGTTCACACAGCACACTGAATAGCACATTATATGTGATGGGAAGTAGACTAATTCCTCCATAGTTGACACATATCGTCTTGTCTCCTTTTTGGTATACGGCACAGAGGATACTGAGGTTCCAATAATTGGGCATATATTCATATAGCCAAGTTGTCAAATTATCAGCTGGTGCACGCAGAAAGAATAAGACTTCCATCTCTTCCTAAGGAAGAAGAAGTTCTGCATCTCTTCCGCAGAAAGAAGAGTACCCGCAGCGCTTCCACACGAAAAAGAGTAAATGCAGCTCATCCAAAGGACGAAGAGTACCTGCAGTTCTTCCACAGGAAGACGAAGGGCTCCAGCTCTACCACAGGAAAAAGCAGAGCTCCAGCTCTCCAATAGGAAGAAGGATACCTGCAGATCTTCCATGGGAAGAAGAATAGCTACAGCTCTCCTATAGGAAGAAGAATAACACCAGCTCTTTCAAATGAAGAAGAATACCTGCAACTCTTCCACAGGAAGAAGAATACCTAAGAGAAAATACCTCCTGCTTTCCTATAGGCATTCTTCCACAAGAGGAAGAATGCCTGCAGCTGTTCCGCAGAAAGAAGAATACCTGTCGTGCTTCCACAAGAAGAAGAAGAATACCTGCATCTCTTCCAAAGGAAGAAGACGTTCTGTATCTCTTCCACAGAAAGAAGAATACCCGGAGCGCTTCCAAAGGAAGACGAATTTCTGCAGCTGTTCCACAGGAAGAAATATACCTGCAGCTCTTGAATAGTTCGGCTTGTAATCTATCGGCACCTGCTGCTTTATTATTCTTCAGCCAACTAATTGATATTGTGACCTCATCTTGTATAGGTGGTACACTCTATACCGTAATCTCTTATTGGTACCTTCTTCACCGTAACTATTTCATGCCAGAAGAAAACACCGATTTTTATATTAGCAAAATAGATCGGTATAGGGCCCACAACATTATTCCCCTCGTAATTCCAAAATATATTTGTATCTCTCCTTCCGATACCATCAATCCCTTAACATATATCCTACTTCGTGTTTTGCAACATCATCAATTCACCACCTAAAGGTATGCATTACATTTGCTTTT
>NW_026888709.1:0-12093 GCF_032173495.1 Musca vetustissima
GAAACAAAAACAAATGAGTTCGATCGTAACAAATAAATTATATAAAAAATGTTCGAATGGAAAATCGCAAGACACGATTTCCTTCAGTGGCATTGTGTTGAGTTTTCGTATTCTTTGGTGGGAGGTGAAATCGTTTAATAATGTTTTTCGGTAATCTTCACTTTGCTGTGCCAGTGAGCGGGTTGCACCTTGTGGACAATAGCAGCGCTATGATGATGGACTGGCACGGCATGATGTACCAAATCAGCATGGTGATGGACATCACCGTGGTGGACAACAGCAGCAGCATGATGATGGGCATCAGCGTGATGGACAACAGCAGCATGATGGTGGGCATCGGCGTGATGAACCAAACCGGCATGACGCAAAACACCGTCGTGGTGGACCAACTCAGCGTGATGAGTCAAATCACCGTGATGGGCAGCATCGCCATGATGCAATTCGGTGTGATGCAAATCGGCAGCATGATGATGTTCATCGACATGGTGGTTTTGGTGGACAACATGATGATCGACAACGGGATTGGTGTAGTGCAAGAAATGATGAGGTTCATGATGTACCACCTTGGTGACATGGTGGACTGGTTCCACTTTGTGGATGGGTTCATGTTGAATGATCTTGGCAGCGGGTGCGTTGTGCACATCAACAGCAGCCACACCATGATGACCAGCATCGTGATGGGCAACTTCCAAGGCGGCGTGATGATCAGCATGATGGTAGACGGGATGATGTTCAACACCGTGGTGTTCAAGACCATGATGGCCATCAACTACGAGACGAGCAGAGTGGCCAATGTGGATGCCATTGCTGTGATGGATATCAGCATGATGGAAGTCAGCTCCATGATGAACCAAACCATGATGTCCATCACCGTGATGAGGCAAGAGACCAGCTTGAGCTGAGGTAGCCAAAGCAAGAGCCATAACACATGAGAATACCTAATGTCGGAGAAGGGAAACACAAAAAAAGATGGTGTGAGTCAAAGTTTGTAGTTTTAATAAGGACATATGGAGGGAAAGGATTTGTCTTAAATGTCCCTTGAAAAATAGAAGTTGATAATGGGTATATAGGAAGGCATGAAACCATGATTTTGAATCCGAAATGAGTTTTCATTGGCAAATATCCATTGGTTGATGGGGTTACAGTTAATTGCCTATTCTTGGTGTATATTGTAGGACATGATATCCTTTTTAAATGCTATGGAGGTGGAGAAGGCAATATGAAGAGTTTTTTGTCATAGAAACTGAAGTCTCACGTCGATATTTTGGAACACGCCAACTTAAATTCGTTGATATTTTTTAAATATTTAGTTGCCGTAGCCTCATGGTTTAGGGACTGGGATTCGATCGAACGATGATATTTTTACTTGGTTAGTCTTTTTTTTCATTTAAATTGGTATTGAACTAGATTTCACTTTATATGTAGGTTTTACAGAACTAAATATGTTCTTCATTTAGCCAAAGGACATATTTTATTTTTTTTTTTTATTTTTTTTTCGTTAAGAGTTTTTTGTTTTGTAAACCAACTCCTTTTTTTAATATTTCACAACTTTTATTTTATTTGTACCTTCATTTTAACGATTTCACACTTAAGTTTGTTTAATCCCAAAAAAATAAAACTGTTTTGTTTTCTACGAACTCTTTGTTTGTTCGACGCTGAGTACTGAACTGATGTCTAATCACAGACGCCAACGCATTTAAATACTTAAATTTCGGTCTAAAATCGGTGGCGTTTTGTTTTTGGCCAAATTCAATTGCCCAACATCTGATTTCATTCAATTGGTTTACTGCCGCCGCCGTATCAATCGTAATATCCGTAATTACAAAAAATACAACTCACACAAAAGAAGCTCAGCTAAGCTAGGCTAAAAATAATCAAATATGCATTGCAACGAAATCGTAATAACAATTCGTACGTTCGTTGGTATGCGACTTAATTCAAGTCATACCAACGGAAGGGATTACCGTAGAAGTACTGTTAGTTAATTTACTCAAAGAAAGAAACGCACCGAAATAGTTGTTGTTGTTTTTATTGTTTCTTCACTTTGGCACCAAACAAAATCAAAAACGGCTTATGTGAGAAATTTATGAATGTTTTCTCAAGGTCATTCTTGGTGTACCTGAGCCATACTTGGTACTAAACTTTAACATAGAAAATGGTGACACACGTCTGCTATGTTATTGGTTTTGGGCAATGCGTATTTTGTAAAACTAAACCTTTTGAACTTTGATGCGACAAAGAACTACCATTTAGTCATTTACTGGGGGTTATACGAAATGGTGTAACTATGTTGTCTCCGCTAATTGTTTTAGAATGTGAAATAAACATTGTAACCACCGCGGATAAGGTTTTACCCGATTAGGAATAATATGTGGCTCAAAACTTAAATATCTGGTGACACTATTATAGAAATTTATAGGTTATTTAGAGGCTTGGAGCACTTATAGTATTATATATCAATAGATCAATACCGATGAGCTCATTTAGGATTTCTAGTGATCTTTTCCGACAAATATAAAACTCTTTATACGAGTTTTTTCAGGGTCCAAAAAGAACAGTTATTTTTAAAAATGTGAACAAAAAAATCTTCATGTTAGAGACAAGAGACACCAAAATTTCATATACCAATAGATTCGTATTGAGAAAATAATCTCAATTCCCATGCGAAGACTTATTTTTTAACGTTGATTTTAAAGGGGACCCCCAATCGCGATGTAAGAAAATTTTATTTAGTTTTTATACCCTACACAACTATTATATTGTTGTATGTGCTCGGATGCGGGAGTTACACCTAAATATTTACAGGTATCTCCGTATTCGTATATTATTTAGTAACCCATTATCACTCTAGAGAGCGGAACTATAGCGATGATGTTCCATGAGGTTCCAGGTATGGTCAAGGACAACGCCTATAATTTTCGGTGATGATCAGATAATAATTTTGGAATGATGTGGACCGAAAACTTAATTTTTTGTGTTATTTTCGAGTCGATCTATAGACCACAAATGAAAGCCGAACATCACAACACAACCCACGGTAATGGGAATCTGGACAATAGCTGGACTGAATACTCGTAATATTCGGAAAATATGTCAGTGTGAGGAAGAGGTTCTGTTTACCTCTAATCGGGCAAGAGGGTGCAACTATCACGAAATATAACCCAGGCTCGGAATAAAAATCCGCAGAAAGATAGAGTTATGTGGTAGTTATGTGGTATGTTTGCGTATGGTCGGCCCCGTCCGACTATACTGCTCCGCTCACTGGCTTTTAATTTCTTTCGAATCTACACTACTTCAAGAATGTCCCTACAAAATTTCAAGTGAAAATCTCAAGAACTCTTGAAGATATAGCCGATTTGTTGTGTCAGCGTCAAGTGACGGCAAATGTGATTCCCAAACTTTAAACGCATTTTTCTCGCAGCAGTGGTTTTACGAATGGCGGGCAAGAAAACTCAAAAACTAATAATCCAATCGGTTCCAAATTTTGACACGTTTTTCTGGGAGTGTATAGCTATCGTATGAACTAGGATAAAGCCAATATGAATAACTTCCTTATCTTAAAATAGGCGAATTTCCAAAATAAATATTTAAAGGTCCGCCATTTTGTTGATTTTTGAGCGAAGCCAATAATTCTAGTTTATACGAGAGCCAAACATGTACACTTTCTAACAACCTTGGAATTTCCGGGTTCCTATGTTCCAGTAAGGAGTTATCAGCCCGCCATCAAAAATAAGGATTTTTCTTTAATCACTAAAAAACAACAAAACAACAATCACACTTTGCAATTTTTTTCTTCTCTTTTAAATTTTCATTTATATATGTATATGTGTAAAGAAACAAAACTTAACATGTATTGGTATTCATTTACCAGCTCAATGAAACTCTTGAAAATTTAAAATCGCGAATGGGGGAGTTCCCCATAACTGTTAAAAATTATTGTTATTTTTTCCGTTAGAAATAAAAATCATTTTAGAAGTGTTATTTTTTCCGTCAAAAATAAAACTCTTTAAGCGATTGCTATTATTATTTCTGTCAAAAATAAAAACTATTTGAGGAGTTTTATTTTTTTTTTTTTAAAGAACATTTGTTCCGTAAGCCGAGCATAAAGAAGATTTCCAGTCGCGTCGGCCTTTTACTCAGTACTTTCAATTTGAAAGACCATATTCGGCAATGTTGTCTTCCACTTGATCTTCCCAACTAATTCGTGGCCATCACCTTCTGCCTGAACCATCAGTAGGTTCGATTATTGTATGCCATTGGAGCTGGTGCATCTTCGGCCCATATATCTTCTGGAGAATTTTTCTCTCAAACACTCCAAGAGCTGCCTCATCTGTTTGCGCTAGTATCCGTGCTTACGATCTATACAACAGCACGGGTATTATCAGCGTCTTGTAGAGTTTGTTTGGTCTGGTGAGAGGTGGCATTGTTTCTGAATTCCTTACTTAGATCATAGTGTCATCTGTTGGCCAACACTATTTTCCCCAGAATTTCAATCCTTGTTCGGTATTTAAAGGCTCCGAGACGTGCTTTCCTACTTGAATTGCTGACATGGTACCAGTTAAAGTTTTCCTGCATAGCCGTATTAATTTTGCAGGAATGTAAAACACTGACATGACTTTAAACACCTCTAAGCGGATAGGTAGCTGTCGAATGTGGCTTTATAGTCGATGAATAGGTGGAATGCGTCGATGTGTTTTTCGTAAGTCTTTTTCAGGATTTGTCGCAGATGGGAAATCTGATCAATGTTGGATTTTCCAGACCTGAAGCCGCATTGGTATGGTATAATAATGTTATTGACCTTTGGCTTCAGTCGTTCACACAGCACGCTAACATCCGAGTTCATACATATATTCGAAACTTAGCACAAGTAATTCTAGACTTAATTCAGAACGCTATGCCGAAATTCATGCAAATCAAATGATTTTCAGGGACTTTGATGCACCATTTACCTTAAATCAGGAAACTATATATGGGAGCTATATATTACAATATCAACCGATTTTCACGAAACTTAGCACACGTCATTTTAAAATTAATACAGTAGGGAACTTTGGTGCACCATTTATATTAAATCGGACAAAAATATATATGGGAGCTATATGTAAATCTGAACCAATTTTCCCAAATATGGTTCGTCCTTGGGCCAAATGAATGATCTGTGCCAAATTTTATCCAAGTCGAATCAAAAAATGCGACCTGTACTTTGTTTACAATTTGACATCAACAGACGGACGGACATGCATAAATCGACTCAGAAAGTTATTCTATACATATTCATAAAAGGAACCATAGGTCTATCTCGATTCCTTTTACCTGTTACAAACATATGCACAAAAACATAATACCCTGTAGCACAGTGTGGTGAAGGGTATAAAAATTGATGCGGAACCAATATATCCTGATTTTATAAAATTTTAGGGCCACACAAATTTATAATACCCTAACAAGATAGTTGTGTAGGGTGTAACCGTTATATCTTGGCTATACTAAATAGACGGACAGGCATAAATCGACATAGATTTTTTTCTGATCAAGAATATTACTCTAATGAGGGTATAAACATATTGAAATTACATTTGACATATCTGAAGTCGTCATGAAGCACATTGTCGAGTCCCTATACAAGAATCAATTTAAAATTTCGAACTGTGGGTATCGATTGACTGAAAATATTGCTGCTGTAGTGCGAAGTATTGAAGAAGACCCGGGATTGTACCGTTATTTGAAATTCGATATCCCGTAAACTTATATTAAATCGCATTTCTATGATTTTCATAGAGTATTAGCGAACCCAAGTGCAATTGTTGAGAAGCTTCTCCCTATTAAATATTTGACTATTTTGCATGGTTTATAGTCCGGCGACGTTATTACACCTTCCTTTTTATACCCTACACAACTATGTTGTCAGGGTATTATAGCTTTGTGCAGACCCAAAAGTTTGTAACGCCGCGAAATATTGGTCCTAGATCCACCTTTAAGTATACCGATCGTCATATCTCGACTAGCTGAGTCGATCTAGACATGTGTGTCCGTCCGTCCGTCTGTCCATTATAATTTGTAAACACGATACAGGCCACAGTTATGGACCAATCTTCACGAAATTTTGCATGTAGGATGTGTTCTTGCCAAAGAAGACCCCTATTGTTTTTGGAAAATATCGGTTAATATTTAGGGGATGAAATGGACCAAATACTACATTTTTGTCGGTTTTTCTGGTCGCTCCAGAGGCCGCAACAATGGTCCGAACATCGTGAAATTTTGCATGGAGAAGCGGATCGGGCCAAAGAATAAGCATGCCTGTTTTGATAAAGATCGGTCAGTATTTAGCGGGTCAAATGACAAATGACAAATGACAAAATTTGTATTCTATGGCGTATAAATTTACCCCTGAAGGACATATACTAGAAGTTGATATTATATCCAAGAGGAGTGGTTGACGTTTAAATTGATACCAATTATATTGTTGTATGTGCTCGGATGTGGGAGTTACACCTAAATATTTACAGATATCTCCGTATTCGTATATTATTTAGTAACCCATTATCACTCTGGAGAGCGGAACTATGGCGCTGATCGCTTTGAAATGCTCCATGAGGTTCCAGTTATGGTCAAGGACAACGCCTATAATTTTCGGTGATTTTCGGTGATCAGATAATAATTTTGGAATGAAGTGGACCGAAAACTTAATTTTTGTGTTATTTTCGAGTCGATCTATAGACCTCTAATGATAGCCGAACATCACAACACAACCCACGGTGAAGGGAATCTGGACACTAGCTGTACTGAATACTCGTAATATTCGGAAAATATGTCAGTGTGAGGAAGAGGTGCTGTTTACCTCTAATCGGGCAAGAGGGTGCAAATATCACGAAATATTGCCCAGGCTCGGAATACACATCCGTAGAAAATTTGAGTTCAGTGGTAGTTGTGTAGTTTTTTTTATTTAATTCTAATCTAAACCTAAGTCTGTCTTTACACGGTAGATTGGTTCCAGAAGAAGCCGTGTAAAAAAGACATTGGTCTTATACATTTGCTTTGACCAGTAAAAATTGTTTGTACGCGCTAAAGGGGAATTCACTTAAATCTTTAAGCTAGTGTTCGCAAACTATCGATACTATCGATGGTTTCAGACTTTTTTCTTTCATAAATACTTTTTTGTGATATGAACATACTTCGCAAAAATTAAATTTGACAAAAAATTTAAGTACATAAAATTTCAAATCGTGCTATATGGAATAAAATCGTCTAAAAAAATTAAAAATATTCAATTTTCAAACCGTTTATATCAAAACCGTGTACAAAAAGACCGTGTAAAAACAGACTTAGGTGTACTCTAATTCTGTCCCTACAAAATTTCAAGGGAAAATCTAAAGAACTCTTGAAGATATAGTCGTTTTTTGTGTCAGCATCAAGTGACGGCAGGAGTGATTCTCAAACTTTAAACGCATTTTTCTCGAATCAATATGGCGGGAACGATAACTCAAAAATTAATAATCCAATCGATTCCAAATTTTGACATGTTTCTCTGGGAGTGTGTAGATCTCGTATGAACTAGAATAAAGCCAATCGGTGAAGATATTCCTTATTTTTTAACTTAGTTTGTGGTCAAAAATGTTGGTTCCCTTAAACCACTTTCAAAATAAACTACTCATTTCGTGGAATGTTTATGGTTCTGTTATCATGAATATATCATTCCTTATTAAGAGAATACCTTATTATTTATTATTATAAAATAAAATTCTGGCAATTTATCTGAACTATTTATATTTGTCATTGAATACGAACATAATACCTCATAATGGAAAATGTTTTTTAAGATTAAGCACAGGTAACGCAATAGAATCTTATAGGACGTGTGTAAAATTTGCTAAAAATCCGTTCAAATATACATATAGCACCCGTACATTGAAACATTGCATTGAAAATTTTAAAATTCTTTTCAAAATATATGTATGTATATTTTTTGCTCCCAACAGCTTTGTTTCGTATGTATCCATATTGTTGTTTCTTTTTCCTTGTATAAACAACTGCGTAGACCATTATATTTCGGTGTCAATTGATGCATTTTAAAGAAATTTTATTTTCCCTTATGTTGCACCTGAACTCGGTATATCCATTTGACAGACTTTCCATTTGTTTGTAACATGACACAGATAAAAGCTGTTTGAAATTCATTGCAACAAATTATTTATTTTTATTTGATTGTAAAATAAAGTAGTGCAAAAATTTGAGTCATATGTTACGCATTCGCAATTGCAATTGGTGGGACAATTTACTTTGATATAAAAATACAAAACATTATTTTCAAAGGTATCAGTTTCGAATTTAACGTTAAAGAGGTGGAAATATTTTTTAAGCATATTATTTTAGTATATTTAACAATGAAAGTAAGGATTGTAATATAGATTTATTTTTTCAAAATCTCATGGACGTATTTTATTCTCCAGGTATTCACATGCATTTTGGCACTGGCCGTAGCTTCTGTTCAAGCTGGATTCTGGCCTCAAGCTGATCAGCCTGTGGTTCATCATGGCGGTGATATTCATCATGGGCTTGTTGTGGACACCCATCACGTTGAACAACATCCCGTTTATCATCATGCCGAACAGACTGCCATTGCAGATATTGGTTTTGTCGACAACCATCATGGTGTAGTTGCCGAGGATGTACGCAACGTGCCCGCTGTCAAGGTCATTCAACATGAACCTATTCATCAAGTTGAACCCGTTCATCATGTCACCAAAGTCCTTCACCATGAACCTCATCATTTCTTGCACTACACCAATCCGGTGGTCGATCATCATGTCATCCACAACAATCACCACATTGATGAACATCATCATGCTGCCGATTTGCATCACAGTGAATTACATCACGGTGATGTGGCTCATAATGGCGAAGTTGTACATCACGGTGATGTTCATCATGCTGCTGTCCTACATCATGGAGATGTTTTGCACCATGATGGTATTTTAGATCATGCTGGTGTTGTTCATCATCCGGATGTTAATAATCACGCTGCTGTTGTTTACCATGCCGACATTCACAAACATTCGGCTATTGTTCATCACGTTAAGCCTACCTATCATCACAGTGGTGCTGTGGTTACAAAAATTTATCCCTCGAAAGTTTATGGCCATGTCGCAAAAGATTTTGGCAAAGTTAAAGTAATTAAAAAACTTTATTGAAAAACATAAAACAATAATTGAAAATGCCATAGATATTAGAATATTTTGTAAATTATGTAATAAATATAAATTTCTTGAATTAATATTGACATTTCATTATCTTTCACATGACTCAGTGTAAAAACTGTACTTATAGTTTTACATTATCCACACGAAATAAAGAAAATACGTATTAAATAAGTAAGAAAGGTCGGGCCGAAGTTTTTGAACCTTCCGTCAAAGGAATATCAAAAAATAAGTCAAATAAAATATTGAGTAGAAGGTTTTTAGTGCACAATATTATTCATTCATGAAAAGGAAATCCAGGGATATACAACATACCTATCAGGATGTCAAAAAAGAGTAAGGAAACAACAAATGTCGGACGGGGTCGATTATATGATGCCCTTCATCACTTTGGATATATACAAAAAATGATCTTACAATTCATATTGCAACCTACAGTAAAATATTGATCTATTTAAACCAAACATAGCAAAGGTCGTTCTCAATTCTGTAAGGACAAATTTTGGAACTTTCGAATCGAAAATATGTGGGAATTACATCTTAATCAGAACAGACATCAAATTAGCTTACTACAAACTCATTAAGGATGGATTTGGGAAAAATCGTACTATAAGGCTACGAAAGGTACTAAAACCTACTAAACTGGTACTAAAATTTACCAGATGAAACGACTGATGCAAGAATACTGATGGAAAAACGTGTACAAAATCCGTAGAATTGCACATTGTATTTGATATTCAATTAGAACCCAAAATACTAAATATCAGCCCGTTCGGTTGAACATCGTATCCGAAATCCCCAATCTACCGAATATTGGGGAGTACCGCTATAAGTGGGCTACCCTGAAACTTGGGTCAATATTAATAACTTTTGCAATTCAATGAGAACCCAAAACACCAAATTACAACCAATTCGGTTGGAAAACGTGTCCAGTATGTCGTATATTTGTATATTGGACACGTCCCCATTATATGGGGACTACACCGAAACGTGGACCGATATATGGTGTCACATTACATGTTATGGTGATGTATCGCCCAACATAAAGGGCCTAATTAACCATTTACATAAATTCGGACACGGATATATATATATATATATATATACATAGAACACACATCAATATAGACTCAATTTGATACGCTATGAAAAATTGCGTGCAAATCGAGCTTTACAAAATTTCATCCAATTCTGATCATAAACGCGACTTGTACTTTGTTGAAGGAGAATACATGGAAGGACGGATAGAGTAACATAAATCGATTCAGAAAGTGATTCTATGCACATTCCAAAAATGAAATATGAATATGTCAATTTGCATTTTACTTGTTACAAACATGTGCATAAAGACATAATACACTACTACACAGTCAAAGGTGGCACAGCATGTATCTTTGGCGACGAGCCAAATACATGAAAACCAGTGAGCGGAGCAGTATAGTCGGACGGGGCCGACCATATGATATCCCACACAACTACCACGGAGCTCTAACTTTCTGCGGTTCTATATTCTGAAACTGGACAATATTTCGTGATATTTGCACCCTCTAGATCGATTATAGGTTAGCAGCTCCACTTTCTAACCCTGGCATATTTTCCATTTTTTCCTTGAAGTGAATTTTTATTTAGACTAGTTAAAGTTTTCCGTTCATTGCACCCACTGACTGAAATCTAAACTTCACCGAAAACTGTAGGCGTAGTCCTTGACCATAATCGGAATTTCCTTTACAATTTCACAGCGATCAGCGCGCCATTTCCGTCCTCACTGGAGTAATAGCACATCCGCCAATATAATTGGTATCAATTTAAAGGATATACTATCAACTTCTCGGGTCTATGTCCGACAGGAGTAAATGCATACGCTATAGAATACAAATTTTGTTATTTCTCACACAAAAGTCAGGGTCAATTTGACCCGCTAAATATTGACCGATCTTTATCAAAACTGGCATGCTTATTCTTTGGCCAAATCCCCTTCTCCATGCAAAATTTTGCGATGTTTGAGCCATAATTGCGGCCTCTGGAGCGATCAAAAAATAAGTATTTGATCAATTTCATCCCCTGAATATTAACATATCTTTACCAAAAATAGGGGTCTTCATTGGCCAGAATCCATCCTACATGCAAAATTTCGTGAAGATTGGTCCATAACTGTGGCCTGTATCGTGTTTACAATTTATAATGGACAGACGGACGGACACACATGTCTAGACCGATTCAGCTAGTCGAGATATGACGATCGGTATACTTAAAGGTGGGTCTAGGACCAATATTTCGCGGCGTTACAAACTTTTGGGGCTGCACAAAGCTATAATACCCTGACAACATAGTTGTGAAGGGTATAATTATTAGTTGAAAATTTCAAAAATTAATGAAAATTGTTAGTTGTAATGGTCGTCTTTTTCTTAGCCAATACTGTTCATTTGTCGACTATCGACTAGACGACTTTTTGTGTTGAAAAATCTAAAAGTCGAAATTCACTTTTGATTTTTGATGTAGACTTAAGACTTTTCAAGATCGACTTTCGATTTCCAGCATAAATACTTGGTTTATTACCCTTTGGTTTATTACCCAAATTGCCCTAAATTGTTGACAACAATTCATATAAAAGGATCGAATTTTTTGTCGATTTTGTATTAGTCGGTAAAAGTCAAAATCGATTTTGAAAAGGCTTGACAAATTCGAAAGACAGAAAAATCGATTTTTTAGTCAAAGGCAAAAGTTTAAAAGTCTACAAATCGACTTTTTCGTCTGAGTCGAGCACAAAAGTCTAAAAGTCGACTTTTGCGCTCGGCTATGTATCCCAAATGGCGACTGTTCTGTTTGAGCATCGTAGTACGGTCAATTCTTAATTACCATCTTTCTTCAAATTAAATCCATCTTGACCGGTCGAAACATG
>NW_026888710.1:0-12029 GCF_032173495.1 Musca vetustissima
AATATAGCCCCCACATAAAGGCCTTGGTAGTATTTTCTAATCTAATTTTTTAAACATGTTCCCACGTTGACATAGCAAAGGTCCCGAGATTTTGAAGGTCTTAGTCGAATTGTCCACTGAAGGTGCTGTAATTTAGCATGTAGAACATATTTTTAACAAATTTCGTTATCAGTCGATGTTTTGACATTGTCCCCATAGGAAGGCGCCGATCCATTTTCGTTATTATTAGGGTTTTAATCGAGTTTTGTTATCGAAGTGGATATAATTTGTCATATCAGATTCCTGGTTAATAAAAAACGTATGTAATATATGTTAAATTTTAAAAGATTCCCCATTCAAATGTTTCCATTAAATATCGGTATGTTAAAGCATCTACCACGGTTTTCTGACTGATTTAAGGAAGTTTGAATGTACACCACATGTTGGGAAGATAAATGTTTGGTCCGGTCGACCGCACCCTATTGAAATTGGGAAAAATCGGTTCAGATTTAGATACAGTTCCAATATATATTTTCGTCCGAATTAATATATATGGTGTAACAAAGTCCCTATATATCTTTCGATTTGCTCGAGATTTGGTGCAGCGTACTAAATTAAGACCACAATGACGTGGGCTAAGTTTCGTGAAAACAGATTCAGATTTAAATATAGCTCCTATATATAGTTTCGTCCGGTTGTATCTAAATGATGCAGTAAAACCTCTATATATCTTTCGATTTTCACGAAATATGGCACAGCGTACTGAATTGTGTTCATAATGATGTGTGCTTAGTTTCCTGAATATCGGTAAAGATTTACATATAGCTCCCATATATTTTCGTTTGATTCTACGTTAATGGTGCACCGAGTGACATGAAATTTTGCACAACCTATCGAATTGAGACTACATCATTCATCAGAAAACCTTCTATCTACGAACCTTAACAATTTTTGAATAATTAATAGCTGTTGGGAATTTGGAGTAGCGCGCTGTGCCGCAGAATACCGAGTACGTATATTAAACTTTACATTGATTCACTATATACGGGTTGATTAAAATTAGTTCATATATCTATACAGCTTACAAATTTATTTTTTTCCTATTTCATGGCAATGGTCCTCCAAAAGTTGTATGTCTGTTCCATCGACAGAATAGTTTATACTAGCAACAAAAATTATTTGTCGGACTGTAAGTCACACTAAACTTGTATACACCCAAACTGATAAAGGTTATGATATAGCCAGCTTCGGCCGACTTTTTAATTTTCCTTACAATTCGAAATTTCAACATGTTGAAATATTCCGGAATCGATTGTATATACATATTTCCATGAAAACTCAGCAGTTAGATGGCTTTGTTGTTGTTGTTTGCTCTTACGATAAGTATACATCAAAGAAAATAAATATGAACTAAAATCAACACTCACTGCCAAAACAGAAGACTTTGAAGTTAATGTCTGATTTTATGCCAATCACTGTTGTGTTCTTAAGCCAAACAGATTGATTGAATTGTTTCATCGACAGCAAAAAAACAGAGGAATTTATGATATTGTATATTTTGATGTCATGAAAGAACAAGAAAAAATATAACATGAACTGAAGCAATTTTCCATATGCCAATGTTGTAAGATTAGACATTAACACTAGAACGCCGAAGGCGGTCATTTTGACCGCTTTCCAATTTCAAGTACAAAAGTAACTGTGCATTTAATGACACTTTTTTTTAAATATGGTGACTTTTTGTACCTCATAGAATTACGTTTATTATAAAAAAATTCACCAAATTTAAAAAAAGTGTCATTAAATGCACAGTTGCTTTTGTACTTGAAATTGGAAAGCGGTCAAAATGACCGCCTTCGGCGTTCTAGTGTTAAACTTCTGGATATAGAAAGTAGGCATTTCGAAATTATACACAAACACCACTTGACAGCTGTGATATTTTGATTAGCTGAAGAATATAAATTCATGCGATTGATGTATATACACCTGATACACAAAAATTCGTATTGCATTGTGATAATATGACTTGTATGGGGGGATAACATTTCAAATTTCATGTAATTTCTTTGGCAAATGTAAGTGAAAAACTTTAGGATAACAATAATATGAGAAACCCTATTGAAATTGGTAACATCCGTTTAGATAAGTACGTATTTTATGATTTTCGATCAGCATACATTTAAGAGAACTCGAAAGAAAATATTTATGTTAGCTTATGTTTGAGCTTCGATCAAAAATAACCCTTTTTCAGTTACGTGAGTTACGTAGGCTCGATTTTCGATTTTACATTCCAGCGTAAGTTGAAGTTTATATAAATTTTCCAACATCTTCAAATATTCGGCAGGCTCATTTCATGCAAATGGCCAAACAAATATGTTTTTTTTCCAGAAAATTAACATTGAAATTGTTACGATATGTTAAGGAATATTTATACCCTACACCACACTGTGGTACAGTGTATATTATGTCTTTATGCATATGAATTGATTCAGATTTAAATATAGCTTTCATATATAGTTTCGTCCGATTTTGTGTTGATGGAGCGCCATACAGCCAATATTTGTCCGATTGAGACAAAATTTTGCTCAGAGTATTGAATTATGTCCAGATTGGTGTATGCGAAGTTTTGTTGAAATCGGTTCAGATTTAGATATAGCTCCCATATAGCTTCCCATATAGCTTCGTCCGATTTTATGTAAATGGTACACCAAATTCCCAATGTTTGTCCGAGTGGGACAACATTTTGCACAGAATACCTAATTAGGTCCAGACTAATGTCTGCGAAGTTTTGTTGAAATCGGTTCAGATTTAGATATAGCTCCCATATATAGCTTCGACCCATTTCATGTAAATGGTGCACCAAACTCCCAATATTTTCCCGATTGAGACAAAATTTTGCATAGCGTACAGGATTAAGCCTAGTTTGATGTCTGTGGTGTTTTGTCGAAATCGGTTCAGATTTACATATATACATAATTTTCCTGGATCTACGTAGATAACATATTTTTTCCGACCTATTCAATTTAAATGGTCTTCCAGAGATACTAAGTCTATTCTATCTGCAGGATATTGTACACATTATCATCTCTTGTATGCAGCCAAAGTGGCGAAGGGTATCATATTGTCTGACTTTTCATCTATCTTCACTGGTTTTAAATGTCATTCATTAGTTATTTAGTTTGAATAAAAAAATCTCAGAATTTGAACCTGATTCTTGCTAAAACATGAAATGACAGTTTCGAGTCTTTTATTTCAGGAAAATAATTTCTCATTATAAAAATATATGGACATTTAAGACTATCCTCAAAGATGTCTCTAGTGTCCCAAGGTCACTATTTTTAATTTATCTACTTTTACATTTTATTTGTAGACAATTGAAATTTAATTTTTATTGAAATAAGTTGTAAATTTCATAATAAATTACCTACACATTCATTTTTATTAACTCTCACAATTACTATCCACAAAATGTGGTGTCTTCCATTCTGTTGCTAATTTATTGGTGGCAGTGTCATAATGAAATAGGTTTGGGCAATTTATAACTGTCTTCAGTTTAGTTCATTGAAGAGCAAAGCACACTTCTGGCAGACATTTGTGACAGAAGACACTATGAAAAATAAATTCGCAATATAGACAACAAAAAATATTATTTCAATATTTAATGAGCATTTCTACATTATTTGCAATCCAATTGAAACTTTCATACAAACCGCATTAGAATCTAATTTAAAATTCTAAATGCCATCATCAAAACATGGCAAAGCACTACCACAACACTCGTTGTCATTAAAACTTTTCGAAGTAATTAAATTGCTAGACATTATTTTCAAATTATTTCAATGTACATACCTAAATATTTAGGTATATCTTCAGTTACAACTACGCACGTAACTGAAGATATCTGCCATTGTAGATGATTGTTTTAATTTAAAATTGACAACAAAGGTATGATCGAATAGATACCAAAATATAGGGCAATGTTGTTGCTCCACAACAAGTCTCTTGCAATAACACAACCATGCGTACCATTCCATTCATCTGTCACCGGAATTTGGATTCCGTAATACATATCTACGGTATTAAATATTTGCGCATTTTGATATTTCTTTATACATGCCAATGAGTTTATTTCCGCATTTACTTAATACTTGATGGTAATTAATGGTATTCATTATATCGAGAGTTAATGATTTTGAAGTTCCAATGATATTCGCAGTTTTAATGGGTGCCATTAATTCAGTCAATTCTGTGCTGCAGATGATTATCCAATGAAATTTTTTAATATAACTAGATTTGAAAAGTACAGTGATGATAAATGTTAAAGAGTGAATAAATAAATTGTATCATTTCAGGGAAACGAAGTAAATATTTCTTTTGTCTGGTACATTGCCAGATATACTCAATTAGTAATTTAGACAGATAAATTTGACTTTGTTCATTTTAATGGTGGTGTGATGAATTGTTGGGCGGTGATCCAATAATGCGTGTCATTGGTATTTAGGAAATAATTTATTGAGAGTCCTCTTCGTCATCGTTAGAGGTTTAAAAGAGATTTTCGGCAATCTATATATTCTAAAAAACTAAACTATTAAAAATGTTTTATGTTCGATCGGGCCGAAATGTTTATAAATGTTGTAGTTGTCTGCAAATGCCTTGTTGACCACGAAGTCAGGCGCCAACGAAACGAACTTCTCATTGGGGTCGTATCGCTGGTAACGTAAGAACTTCGAATTGTGACAAGAGAATTTGGGTTTGAAAGGTTTTTTTGTAAAGGAGCAATAAATAGCTTCTGGGGAGAATATCCCAACAAAAAATTAAGGGAACTGATGAGGATCAGTGCCGAGATCCGAAACTATAGTCTTCCCTGCCTTACCCCTCGGCGGACAATGTCATACATTCCCCATTAATAAATAGTTGTTATTTTTATAAAAACAACAAACTGGGATTCAGCCTGACTATTTTGCAAAAAACAAAATACAAATGGTATCCCAAATAACCCGCCAACACTACTGAAGTTTATACCCTCCACTATGCAGTGTGAACAAAAACATATACGGGAAATTTTCTCGGAAGATAGTTTTATTCGTCCGGAATTCGGAATGCCAAAGTACAATGTCCTTTCGATTGGAAAATGCTCAAACCTTCAAACCTTGAAAAAGTGCCGAGACTTTTATATAGGGACTACAGTGAAACATGGACATATATTGACAATTCATGATTTCGACAATGGGGCTTTGTATAGTTGCTGTGCCAAAATAAGAACGTATATCAAGGACATACTCTTTTGTGTTTTCTTCTACAGAAATTACTATTAAAAAGTGCGCACGTGTGTTGGTTTGTATAATGTTGACATTTATAGACTATTTCGGCACAGATATTTACTATACTCCTAAAAACTCAGTGTTAAAAGTTTAAAAAGTTCGAATATATCGAAATTGGTATACAAATATGTTATTTGTCCTCTATGTACACAAAATGTTAAATTACAACGGCATCGGTTGTAATATTCAGTTGAAACCCTAAAATACCGTAAATCAAGTCTCGAAAATATCGTATATTAAGCCTCCAGTTACTTTGGTGGGAAAATGTGGTTAAACACCTTAAATATACCGAGTTGCACTAAAATTTGAAAACTCAAAATATTGCCGAAAAATAATGGTGAGCGGGGAGTGTAACGCTTCTAGCAACTTCTAATAGGGACCTTATTGATCGCCGTATATTAAACTTATCGTTCCGGACACCCCATAAAGTATATATCTTGTTAATCAGATTAAAAGTCTATGTTGATTTATGCGGGTCTGTCTGGGATCCGAACATCACAACTCAAGGGAGGGGAATCTGGACAAGTAATTAAAAGGGATATACTGAGCATTAGTAATATGTTCAAATTTGTCAAGATGGTTCAAATATCGCGAAATATTGCCCAAGCTCAGAATATAGAACCACAGAAAGTTACATTTTCGTGGAAGTTTTGTAGGGTATCATATGGTCTGCCCCGTCCGACAGTACTGCTCCGCTCACTGGTTTTGATAAGATTTGCTCAAAATTTAAAAAAAAAAATTACACTGAAGCTTCACTAAAATTTCTTGGCTTGTTGGTAGCCCATAATAAATTCTGTGTCAATTGGAAGGAAGTGATGTCCTTTGTGAGTTATGTATTTTGCTTATATGTATACCGCTTTTTCCTTCTGCATGTTGAAAATATATGCTTTATGCATATGTTTGTTACAAGAAATTACAAAGAAGCTATATTCCAATTCTGTACCACTGTTCCCTGAACCTCCGCCATAGTTTTGGTATACGAAACATATGGTTTCTAGCGCGTTGATAATGGCTGTTCTCACTTTTCACCACTATGTAAATATCTAAGTTTAAATTGTTTCTACTTTATAGTTTATTAACTGAATTAATCGTGTGTGCGTGTGTGTGCGGTTGTCTTAGTCACTGAATAAGTAAGTGCTTTTCAGTTGAAAACTTTGAGGACATTAAACTTGAACTTTGTATTATTAAAAACTCTTTACAAAATTTATAATGCGTTGAATAGGAGCTATCATCGTTGGCATCATCATCATCATCAACTACAGCCGCAATGCCAACATTGCAACCATATCACTTCACAGCAGGAATGCCTGTATGTGTGCTCGTGACATCAACAGCAATGTATATACCCAAACATACATGTCGGTGTATATATCATATATATATATATATATATAGCTTGGGAAATTGGCTATTTGAAAGGTATCAACAATGACATACATTAGGACTTTTTAAGTGACGATAGAGACGACGCACAAATTTAGATATCAAGTTTGAAAATAGACAATGGAGCTGCTACTTAAAGTTGTTGTCAAGTTAATATGATGGGGTTACCTAATATAAACGTACACTCCTACATATAAATATATTGCTATGTATGTGCCACGTTCGTGTGATGTCTATCTTTAACATTTGAGTGCCGTTGGCATTCATGCATGTGTGCTTGGTGGAACCATTAAATGGAATTTCATTAAGAACATTTCCCTAGATGATGGTAATCATGTATTCCCTAAGGAACTAAGAGTAAAATTATGTTTCTTATTGTTGTTGTTCAACGAAAAGCATGAAATGAAAGCCACACAAGTTGATGTGTAAAATAAAGGACCTCGTTATGTGAAAATGAAAACTAATTACAAGGAAATTTAAAATGAAACGAATTTCATATGCTTGAATAAAACTGTATTATGAAATAAACAACATTTTAGGGTAAGAATAATCGTTGCCATAGACTTGACAAAACCGTGGAAATACATCAAATATTTTGGAAATTTTAATGAAAATGAAACCGACAACCCAACCCACCAAGTATGTTGAGGGATAAAAAGGTTTTCTAAATTGATTTCAACTATTCCATTCTACTATAAAACCCAAGTAAACGTCAAACGTCAAATCGCAGGAGTTTGATAACGAACTTATAGCGAAAAATAATATTTGTTGCTTTAACTATTTGGCAAGTGAAATTGTTGAAAGCACATTCGTACCCTTCCATACCATTCAATTCGTCCAGTAAAAGGTTCGTTATAATAGCGAACACGTCAGTAATATTTTGGCCGATCTTTTCATGAAAAAAATTCTTTTAATTCATAAACCGCTCCAAATGGTCATTCTGGTGGGGGTATTCGTACCCTTCCATACCATTCAATTCGTCCAGTAAAAGGTTCGTTATAATAGCGAACACGTCAGTAATATTTTGGCCGATCTTTTCATGAAAAAATTCTTTTAATTCATAAACCGCTCCAAACGGTCATTCTGGTGGGGGTATTGGGTTTTCGACAATCAGTCTTGAATAACCCTAATTCACTGTAGATGCTTTTATTTTTTATTTATTTATTTTTTTTATTTTGTCAGACCCGTCGATACTCGGGTCTGATTTTGAGAAGAAGTAAAAACGTGACTATGTTCGCCACGGACAAAATTGCTACCACCAGGCTTTTTACCCTCCTAGAAAACGAAATTCTAAATTATGTTGCAAAATTCGGCTATGACCTTCAACATACCGATAAAATAGGGCGATTGTGTAAAAATGTGGACCTCTTTTTTCTGTATATATATATATATATATTTGATCGGAATAAAATTCTATGTCGATGCGTGTCCCCCTATCTGCGCCTCCAATATTCAGTATTTTTGGGGATTTTGGACACTTTTTCTAACCCAATTGGTATTTTGTAATTTGGTATTTTGTATTCTCATCAGCTGTCAAATTACACTACCAAAAATATCAATATTGATCTATGTTTTATTATAGGAACAGCAGTCCCACTTGTAGATATTTTGAGTATTTCAACATCTTTTTTCGGGCATTTTTCGGTATGTTACCTTTCGTAACAGGAGTTTTCATTAATTTCAAATATTTTGATTGTCGTCCTCCTTGTGGAGAGTTTAAATTCTTTGGCCGGGCCGAACTTAACAACGTTTTTATACCCTACACAACTATGTTGTTGTAGCTTTGTTCAGCCCCAAGAGTTTGTAACACCGCGAAATATTGAGCCCAGTCCCACCTTTAACTATACCGATCGTGTGTCCGTCCTTCCGTCTGTCCTGGCAGTTATCGACCGTTAATAAGTAGGGGATGGTATTCGCTGTTGAGGCCACAGTTATGACCTGAACATCACGAAAATTTTCACCAGAAATGGAATCTAGCCACAGCATGACTGTTTTCATGAATATCGGTCGATATTTAGCGGGTCAAATGGACCCAGACTTTTGAAAAATGAAAAAAAAATTGTATTCTGGAGCATATATTTACTGCTGAAGGACATAGCCTAGAGAAGAGTATATTATATCCAAGAGGAGTTGTTGACCTTTACATTGATACCTATTATGATTGGTTGGGGAAAGAGAAATAAAAACCAGTAAGGAAAGTAGTAAAGTCGGACTGGGCCGACTATGTGATACCCTTCACCACTTTGGGTATATTCTACATATGTATCCTAACAGACGACACGTTTTTGTTATATATTTATATCTGAACCGATTTCGGGGAAACTTGCCAGAGACTAATTTATATTACATCAGTACGTTGTGTCAATCGGCCTAGCTATGGATCTTTTCACGAAGCTTAGCAACAATATTTTAGACTTAATTCAGTACCCTATACCAACATTCATGCCAATCGAAAGGTATATATGGACTTTGGTGTACCAGTTACATAAAATCGGACAAAAATATATATGGGAGCTATATCTAAATCTGAACCGATGTTCGCGAAACTTTACACACATCACTCTAGACTTAATTTAGTACACTATGCTAAATTTCGTGCAAATCGAAAAATATGTAGGGACTTTGGTTTACCAATTACCTAAAATCGGGCGAAACTATATATGGGAGCTATATCTAAATCGGAACCGATATTCACGAAACTTTGCACACATCATTCTGTACTTAATTTAGTACGCTGTGCCAATTTTCGTGCAAATCGAAAAATATATATAGGGGCTTTGGTACATATTTGGTCCAATTTGGACATTCCGAAGAATGTAAAAAAGGCGTATAGTTCATATAACATAATTTATTTTCCGCAACCTAATATTAGTGTATGTACCCCTAGTACATAGGAGTTATACGTTGTAGTTATACGCAAATACTTAAACGGCGGAAATGTCGCACCGATCACTTTGAAATTATTCATGAAGTTCCGGTTATGGTCAATGATGCGATGAGTCCAATGAAACGAAAACATTATTTTGGCAAGGTATTTTAGTCGCTCTATAGGACATTATTATATGCAGAACGTGACAAATATTTAGAATGACTGCTTAGATGATGATCCGTCAATATTCCGAGGGTCAAATCAACCAAAAGTAACCAAATTTTTATTTTTATCACGTAAATATTCACCACGGGAAAACACGATTTGGAAAATATGCCAGGATATGAAAGTGAAGCTGTTCGCAACATATAAAGAAAACACCGCGCTCCACTCACTACTTTGTTGTCACTTTTTTATTTTTCACTCAAAAGTCAAAAGGAACAATGATAATTCTTTCGTATGATCTCCTTCCCGAAATGTTCATATTTTAATTATGGCCTAGAAAAAATATAAAAAAAATTATTGTTGTTGCCAGAATCCATTCTCCATAGCTTCATTGAACCAGCTAACCGTGATATGGCCGTATTGGTATACTAAGTGTTGCCCAATATTTCGGTGCGTTTCAAATATTCGGGTTACCCTCACTCCAATAAAATGAAATTCAATATTGACGATTTTTGTTTATTTGGTAGACAGAAATTAAGTATTCCCAATAAAAGTTGGTAAACGTAATAAACAATGATTTCATTTTTATTATTTGCTCGAATATTTACACAAGTACGAAATGGTCCATGAAATAAATTTAGCACAGTGAGTCAGAATAGGAAATCATCGTATACCGTAAAAATAACCCCAGTGAGTTCTCTAACAAAATAAAAAAATATTTTCCACTATTTATCTAATATCTTTGGAATCCATTAAAACATTTTTTTGTATTCATTGAAAGATAGACCGAAGTTGCACCAAAGCACTGTGCCACTATCATGTGGATACAATTGTAATAACATAACGCTCACTAAATAAATTCCCAAATCAAAATATTTATTTGTATGTTGATGTGAATGAATGATTTTGAGTAACGACTGCATATAACCCCGGGTGTCCCATTAAGTTAGTAAATGTTAAATCGTTTGTAAGATAACTATATTTTCGCAAAACATATCCTGGCGGCAAAAGCAATTTAGGAGTGGTGGTGGTTCATTTGCCCGTGTATTTATTTCTTGCGTACCCAGTTTTTTCCAATATCATATTCGAATGAAAAACTGCTTAACATTTTCATTTTAAGGGGTTGTCTTCAAATCTCAATTTGCTTCGATATTTATTTACGAACGTAAAAAATAAACAAGTAAAAGGTGGCGGGTGGTGAGTTTTTTTCGATTTCATGCCTTCGACAAAAATGTTTGATCTTCCGTTTATTTGATTTTTTTGACGGAAATCTTAAAAAAACAACATCCAACGCATAATAATGTTTATTATTACGCCAGCTGAAGTATGTTTGGGTGCAGAATGTGTTCGTAATTGTTTTCTGATTGAAAATTCAATAAAGCAAGCAAGACAAAGCAAAGGAATTAGGTAGATTGTCTGCTAAGGGTGCAATTATTTGTTTTGTTCTTTAGGCTATCCGGCTTTTATTTCAATTTTGATTATATATTTGTTTTCAGGATTTAATTTTAAGTGATTTGATTTTCCTTATGAACATTTATGGTTTGATTGATTTGATTTTCCTTATGAAAGTTAAGAACGATTGAAAATTTAATGTTGAAGCTAAATGTCTTATATAAAGTAAGAAGGATAATAATAGATTATCCTCTAAAATGAGTATAAAATTAAATAATTTTCTTCTTAAAATTTGATTTGAAAGTGTATTCAACATGTAATTAATAATGTACATAACACATTGCAATAAATATGATGTTTTTGTTATTTGAATTTTTCCCCTTACAGTGATCATTTAAAAGTAATTTTAAGTGATTATTTATTCTCTGACGAGTCGAGCTTGATGATCTAAGTTTTGCAATGAAAAGGAAAGCCAGGAGAAGAACCTACGTACCCACCATTATGCGACGCGTTCCGCCGTTGGTTAAGCGGCTCATCAGGCATATTGGGCTATGTGGCTTTACAAAGGTCGTACGTTGATAACTTGTATTATTCCGCCCTGATGCGAAACTTGCATATGCGAATTAAATTCAAATTTTTCAAAGTTCGACATTTGTCTTCATTCTAGAAAGAGTCCTTTTCAAAGCAGATTTTTGTTGTAGCGATGCCCTTACAAGGCAAAATTCAAATAACAAAAATTAATTTCAGCTGAGCACGGCTAGAATTCGAACCTAGGTCCTCGGGGCAACACAAATGTTGCCAGACCACTTAACGTTCTGAGCCATCAACACACTTCCAAAACGGTTGCGCAAAAACATGTGTGTGAATTAATTATCCATCGCTACAACAAAAATCTGCTTTGAAAAGGACTGTTTCTAGAA
>NW_026888711.1:0-11802 GCF_032173495.1 Musca vetustissima
AAAATTTAGCATAGGGTTGTATTTTATCTGCAGAGAGGTTAAGTTGAGCTTTATCGGCCCACCAACTAAAAATGATAGCCCCAAACTAAAAACCAGTGAGCGGAGCAGTATAGTCGGACGGGGCCGACCATACGATACCCTACACAACTACCACGGAACTCAAATTTTCTGCGGATGTTTATTCCGAGCCTGGGCAATATTTCGTGATATTTGCACCCTCATGCCCGATTAAAGGTAAACAGCTCCTCTTCCTCACACTGACATATTTTCCGAATATTACGAGTATTCAGTACAACTATTGTCCAGATTCCCTTCACCTTGGGTTGTGTTGTGATGTTCGGCTTTCATTTTCGACTCGAAAATAACACAAAAATTAAGTTTTCGGTCCACTTCATTCCAAAATTATTATCTGATCATCACCGAAAATTATAGGCGTTGTCCTTGACCATAACTGGAACCTCATGGAACATTTCATAGCTATCAGCGCTATAGTTCCGCTCTCTAGAGTGATAATGGGTTACTAAATAATATACGAATACGGAGATACCTGTAAATATTTATGTGTAACTCCCACATCCGAGCACATACAACAATATAATTGGCATTAATTTAAAGGTCAACCACTCCTCTTGGATATAATATCAACTTCTCGGGTCTATGTCCTTCAGGGGTAAATATATACGCTATAGAATACGAATTTTGTAATTTTTCACACAAAAGTCAGGGTCCATTTGACCCGCTAGATATTGACCGATCTTTATCAAAACAGGCATGCTTATTCTTTGGCCCGATCCCCCTCTCCATGCAAAATTTCACGACGTTCGGGCCATTTTTGCGGCCTCTGGAGCGACCAGAAAAACCGACAAAAAATTAGTATTTGGTCCATTTCATCCCCTAAATATTGACCGATCTTTCCCAAAAATAATAGGGGTCTTCATTGGCCAGAACCCATCCTACATGCAAAATTTCGTGAAGATTGGTTTATGACGATCGGTATACTTAAAGGTGGGTCTAAGACCAATATTTCGCGGCGTTACAAACTTTTGGGGCTGCACAAAGCTATAATACCCTGACAACATAGTTGTGTAGGGTATATTTTTATAAATATCGGTCCACTTCTTCTGGTAACCCCGATATAAATTTTCGGTATTTTGGGTTTATGAAGCGCGCTTACCGGATTATTTTTTCTGGTAGACCCCATATAACGGTACCCCCCCCAAATGTTGGTATATCGTCCCGCATTTAGGCCTAGCCCCTATATAGAAAGGTTTTGTGATACAAAACGAAAATGTTAGGTTTGAAATTGATCTACATCGGTCCTGAATTGGGCATAGCCCCTCATATAATGATAACTCCAAATGTTCGATAATTCCAACACGATGTAATCAATATTGATCACTCGTGGGTTTTAATCTTTGAATTGCAGTATTCTAAGGATTTTGTTGTTGTATTGTTGCAACCTACTAGCGTTCCATATATCCCCCATTATTCCTTACATCAGAACTTTGGACAGTATAACATAGTTCCTGATGGAGTGGGATATTTCTGGAAGTAATTTAAGGTTTTTGGTCATCAGTATTTCCAATATATGTTTGAAAAATATTGTTCGAGAATGTGCATTTATTTGTAATAAGCCCTATATAAATAACCCACCCATAAATTTGACGATTTATCCCCACTTAACAAGGTCATTCGCTATAGTAAAGTTTCACGTGGGGTTGAAACTTTGATTTCAAAAAATGGTGAAAGGTACCCAAAATTCGGTCTGGCCAAACTTAACTTCCTTTTTGACTTCTTGAATATAGCCCTCATAAACAGTCCGTCTGAAATTTAGTTATTTTTGGGAAGTTTGAAACGAATTGTCTATAATATGGTATATTGAATTCACAGTAGGTAGGAAATCTCCATTCCAAAAGTATCAATAATAGACCGTTTTGTATGATAACTCTAACGTTACCCACCATTATTTGGTATTTTAGGGAACCGAATGTGCTCTTATTTGATTCTCAATTGGGAGTCAATCCTTCCAACCAACATTTTACCATGACATAAGCCGCCATATCTCTAAGGTCCCGAACTATTACAGGTATTTTAAATGTGCATCTCAATGTGGCCGGCCGAACTTTACGACGTTTTTAGTTGTTAATATAGATTTTCTGAACAGATGTTCGATTGGAACGAAATTGCATTCATCGTTCCAAGAAAGTCGTGAATTGAGATTTATTGAATTCGGCTCAGATTTAGATATAGCTTCGGTACATATTTTCGTTCGATTTGTTCAATTGATATGCATTTTTAAATTTGCCTAAAAACCTGACTAATGAGCATATCTTCTATGTACCCAAAGATGGAGGATATCATATTGTCGACCCCGTTCGACATTTGTTCCTTCCTTATTGGTTGAAATATTTCAAATGACAAATAGAATTCTCGAATTTCCACCAAAATATTTTGAATTACAAAAATTTTATATTTCATTATTAACTATTATATTCGCCTTCTTTAACATTTAATTACATTATTGCATTTTCCACACATCACCAAATTAAACCCACACACACGCATGCATGTACTTCAGACATAAAGGAAGGGAGTAAGCGACGATACAACAAATGAACAATTTGAGTGACTTTTGGTTAGATTACACTGTCATTGCCATTGGCAAAAGGTGTTTGTCGTTTGATACTCCAAAAGCTTTTAAAGTGTCAATATAAAAGTTCATTACATTACCTTACCATGGAAAGGGGAAGAGAAGAAGGTGGAAACATCTTAAGTGTCTTAATGTCTGCTTCACTGGTCTCTCGGCGACTTGGCCACTATTCACGTAAACGACAATCGTTGGTTGGTTGGTTGCCTGGTAGCAATATTTGAAAATTGTTGCTATTGGCATTGTTGGTGATGCTGTTATTGTTGTTGTTATTGCAGCAACTGTTGTTGTTTTCCAAAATAGTTTTTGTTTTTCTGTTATGTGTAAATAACGTAGAAAATATGTATATATCTGTGTGAGTAAGTGTTGACTTTGTTACCACAAATCATTAAACCACATAAATTGTGACACATTAGTAAACAATTTGAGCAAAAGTGCAAATAATGCGTCGGTCATTAACGTGAAACGAAAGAGAAATTACAAAATCATCAGCGACAAAGACCTCAAAAACAAAAACAACAACTTCAACACCAGCAGTAGTAGTAGTGGAGAGTGAACCTCAGCCAGCATCAAAAGCTGACAAATATGTGTGCCCATAAAAAATCCATACTTTCAAGTATGACAAACGTATGACAGAGGCATGACTATGAATGAATGAATCAATCGTTTTCTCAATAAGATTTCGAAATCTTTGCGTACAACAATTTAGATATAAGCAGTAGATTACAATATGCTGTAATGATGAAATCGCCCATGAGGCATTTCACTTGGGCAGTCGCATTGAGGCGCAATGTACCATGTGATTTTTTATATTATGGGCAAGATGTATAAGCTGTTATTTTTCGATTTAAGTGGATTTCTAGAAGATTTAATAGGAATTACTTATCAGATTGCGGTAAAGATATACATCAAATATGTAAATAAATTGTTCATAGCGACATCGGTATATAAATATCAGGAAATGTAAAAAAAAGTAGATCAAATATGGGCGGATGAATATATAAAAACGGGCGACAGTAAAGTGAATACGAAGAACGTGATTCTGGCAGAGGCCAAATAATTTCTTTTTTCGAAGGGTCAATTGGCCACCAAAAAGATTTGGAAGCAATGTAAAATATGGACTCTGTCAAAGCGGTATCTACACTGATTTTATTTTTCGTGAATTGAATTAAAAAGTAAAAAATGTCAGTCGGTGTTGCCGACAGATATATACCCTTAGCCTATGGTTTGTGGAAGTCACTTTATGTACAGTATATTTTGTTATCAGAAGAACTTCTATGCCGACATTTCTAAAAACGGATTATGTAAACCATAATACACATTTCAGAAATTTTTAATGGATAAGCCTTATGGCTAATGAGGGTGTATACCCTTTAACATGGTGAAAATGTGCCTCATCGAAATATTGGTTCTAGACCCCATGTTTCTTTGGATCAAATCCGTTTCAGAAAATTACAATTTCATCCAAACTTTGCTCATCTTATTATTTCTTCCAAACTTAGTTCAAATTCGAAGATGAGGAATATCGGCCCACTCCTTCTGGAACCTCCACACAGGGCTAGGTCTATATGGGGACTACCCCAAAAAGGGGGGCGAATATTAATAATTTTTGGTAGAGAAATTTGTTAGCCTATACGACTACAAAATACCAAATTACAGCAAATTCGGTTGAAAAACGCGCTCAAGAACCCCAAAATACCGAAAATTAGGGGCTATACCCTTATATGAAGGCTATGCGAAATAATAGACTTATATTCATAATTTTTTGTGGAGAGATTTGGTACCTATTAAGAACTCAAAATATTAAATTACATCTAATTCGGCGAAAAAATACGATCAAAACCTACAAAATACTGAAAATTAGGAGGTACCGTTATATGGGGGCTACCAGAAAAAGTGGACCTATATTAATAATTTTTTGTGGAGACATTTAATACCCAATAAGAACCCAATATGAGAGCTATGACTAAACGTGCATCTTCGAACTTGACCTACCGACTCTATGTCAAATTTTGGCGACCTATCTCAATTCGTTTAGACGCTAGAGTGATTTCGACAGACAGACGGACAATCGGAAATGGCTATATCGTCATAGAATTTTACGCTGATCAAGAATATATATACTTCATAGGGTCGGAAATGTCTATTTCGATGAGTTAAAAACGGAAAAACAAAATTAATATACCCTCCATACTATGGTGGAGGGTATAAACATGGTGAAAATCGAGTTCGTGTCCATTCGGGGAATTCCAATTCTAAGATCAATATCCTAGATCATGTTGTTAATCCCTTTAAAGTACAAAAATATTGCTATGCCATGGGAAATATGAAATCAGGTGGTCGAATTATATGGTGGTTATATGCCTCTTCGCATATATCCGGTACCACAAATGTGTATGACAGAGAAAACAAATAAAAGAGGATATTTCCTTTTTATGTCAAAACATTTATAATAATTCAAATACCTTAACATGACAACTATCGATATATGAAATCAGGATATCTAATAACAATTCACAACAACTTTTATTCCGGATGAAATTTTATACCAGTAGTCGTTTGGGGCTGGAGATACCGTTATATGGAGAACATCCTAAAAAGTAGACATATATCAATAATTTTGGTAAGAAGATTTGTAATACAATGTGAACTCCATTACACATTTATAGCCAATTTAGCCGGGAATAGGATACGATTATATGGAAGCTATCATGAAAAATGGACCGATATCGACCAGTTTTGGTGGTGAGATTTGCTACCCAATGGAAACTGAAAAAATCCCAAAATTACGAATACTGGAGGTATCGTTATATGCTACCTAAAACTTGGGTTAATATTACCAATTTTTGGTACGGATATATGTTATTCAATGAGAAACCAATAATAAATTACAACCAATTCAGTTGGAAAACCTGGCCAAAGTACCGAAAAAGGGGGGATGGGAGCGTACTGTTATATGGGGGCTACCTTGAGGCTTGGTGTTGGAAAACCTGTCTAAAATCCCCAAAATATAGTGTATTGGGAAGTACCGTTATATGGGAGCTACATAAAATTTGAGGTGTAGTCCTTAAAGACTAGAAATCAATAATTTAACGATATTCACAATATACCCGTGTCATGTTACTCAAACCCTATATGTACGTATTTCAATAAATTCAGTATAAACTCATTTTTAAGGAAAACTGTCCTGATTCCTCTGTATTATTTGCTAAAAGATATATAGTTATGCCAAGTACGCAAAAAACCAATTACGAGAAAGAAAGGCGTTTACTTAATGAAATATATTTCTAATATATTAAAACTTTTTAATTTAGGAAATATTGGTAATTTAAAAAAAAATGTAACCTTAAAATTTATAAAACGTCATTTTTGTAGCATTAAATATCGAATACAATTGTACTGACCCTTCTTACTAATGTCAGTACATAGCCATCACCTAATGCCTTCCTTCTACCATATTTTAAAGTTATTGTTATTTTTTTCGGTTTGTAAACAGTTCATATCGGAAATTGTCCGAAAATATAACATCCGGCAAATGCTTTGTGTTGAGTGCAAAATTGGGCAAAATACACCATATTGCGGTCGTTAACAAAACAAATTAGCATGAACTTTCGTGCTGGAGAAAAAAAAACAACACAAATACTTCAAATAAATATGAAAACAAAATGAAATAAAATCAAGTTAATATTTATGAATGAATTTTATGTTTCTTAATGTGGTGATGTTATGTTTTCGGCCATCATGTAGCGAAAACAAGCGAAACAACTGGCAAAAAACGCCTTGATTATTGCATCAGCAACAATGGATGCCGCCATCACCACCCATCGATGTCTCGCAGGAATGTTGCTCTTAGCATTCATTGTGCCGTGTATTGGTATGCCTGTAGTTGTGAATGGCCAACCATAAAAAAAGGAAATTACATTTATTTAAATATCGCTTCACCGCAGCCACCATTGAATACATTCAACTCGCCAATATCGAGGCATTGGAACTAACCACAACAGGCAGCGAGAGTGAAATGTTGTTAAGGTGCGTATTGTACAGCTGACGCACCATTATTGCGGATGGCGTTGCTGATGGGATGTTGCCGTTGTTGAAAACGTTGTTGGTCCAAGTATTATTTGTGTTTTTTTTTTCGTTTCTGGCTTTATTTTTTGGTAACAATACCGACCGACCGATAATGATAATCGACATTGTAGTGCTGTAATATTACGGACCACATTTCACCGCTTTAGGCCGTTTGGTTTCCAATATATTTACAATGTATTGTTATTTAGGTTTTTGCCATAACGGTCATTATGTTCGCCAGCAACCCTTTGGTAGTTATGCGTGTGAGTGTTTAAAACGACTTGGCGGTGAAGTAAATAAAATAAAGTAAAAATATGAGAAAATTAAACATAAAATGAGGAGAGATAAACCTCAATAAAATCGAACAAGGATGCATTTTATGGAAGGATTTGAAGAGTCTAAAACAATTTAAAATATACAAGTTTAGCGGATATTACAAGTTTGAGCAACAAACTCGAGTTTTCTTTTAAAAGTTAGTAAGATAAGTATCAAAGACGTATGCGACCAATTGGATGAAACACTACACCATTTTGGATAAATGCGTGAGGGGCTCCTATGGGGCTTGTAACCTACAATAGTCGTAATATATAAATTAGCTTAGTAATAAGTGAGTGACTGACAGATCATCGCCCAGACGAAACTGCGGAACTAAGAGCTTGAAATTTACAATTTGTTTTTGGGTGAATTCTTAAATTTGGGATTAAAATTACAGTTTGAATGTAGGATTGACACATGGAGGTACTTTTCACAATTCGTAATGATGTATACTAAATTGTGGTAAACTTAGTAAAATTTAGATTAGATCGAGCTGAGATATAGAAGATCTTATATGTACGAAGAGTAACAAGTGGTACTACAGTCGAGGAAGAGGGAACTAGTAGGGACCAAGCAAATTAGTTCGTTATGGAAGAAGTCCGTTATATCCAGGGTAAGGCAACACATTGATTTAGCAGAAAAAATATATATCCTTTTAGAAACTGGTAGGTTTTGTGTCCTATTTGACAATTCTTATGTTCTTTCTCTTTTTATACCCTTCATCACACTGTGGTACAGGGTATTATGTCTTTGTTCATAAGTTTGTAACAGTCAAAAGGAATCGAGATAGGCCCATGGTTCCTTTTGAGAATATGCATAGAATCACATTCTGAGTCGATTTTTGCATGTCCGTTCGTCCATGTATTTTTGTGAGCAAAGTACAGGTCACATTTATGATCCGAATTGGATGAAATTTGGCACAGTCCATTGGTTTGGGCCAAGGACGAACCCTATTGAAATTGGAGAAAATCGGTTCAGATTTAGATATAGCTCCCATATCTATATTCGTCCGATTTTAGGTAAATGGTCACCAAAGTGCTTGAAAATCATTAGATTTGCACGACTTTTGGCATAGCGTACTAAATTAAGTCGACAATGATGTTTGATAAATTTCGGGATAATCGGTTCAGATTTATATATAGCTCCCATATATAGTTTCGTCCGATTTTATGTAAATGGTGCACCAAAGTCCTTCAAAATCATTAGATTTGCACGAATTTTGGCATAGCGTACTGAATTAAATGTAGAATGACGTGTACCAAATTTCGTGCAAATTGGTTCGGATTTAGATATAGCTCCTATATATAGTTTCGCCCGATTTTTGGTAAACGGCACAAAAACGGCATTTTGGCATAGCGTACTGAATTAAGTCTAGAATGACGTGTGCTAAGTTTCGCGAAAATCGTTTCAGATTTAGATATAGCTCCCAAATATAGTTTCGCCCGATTTTAGGTAAACGGTACATTAAAGTCCCTGCAAATCTTTTGATTTGAATGAATTTTGGCATAGCGTATTAAATTAAGTCTAGAATGACGTGTTCTAAGTTTCGTGAAAATCGGTTCAGAGTTAGATAACTCCCGTATATAATTTCGCCCGATTTTAAGTAAATGGTGGACCAAAATCCCTAATGACCAAAATCCCTAATGTCCAATGATTTTAGATTTGCACGATTTTTCGCATAGCGTACTGAATTAAGTCTAGAATGACATTTGCTAAGTTTCGTGAAAATCGGTGCAAATTTAGATATAGCTCCTATATATAGTTTCACCCGATTTTGGGTAAATGGTGCGCCAAAGGCACTACAAACCCTTCGATTTTCACGAATTTTGGCATAGCGTACTAAATTAAGTTTAGAATAATGTGTGCAAAGTTTCGTGAAAATCGGTTCAGATTTAGATATAGCTTCCATATATATTTTCGTCCCATTTTACGTAAATGCTGCATCAAAGCGCCCTATATCTTTCGATTTTGGTATAGCGTACTGAATAAATGGTGCACCCTTAGCTAGGCCGATTGACACAACGTACTGAAGTTAATATAAATTAATCTCTGGCAAGTTTCTTTGAAATAGGTTCAGATGTAGATATAGCATAGCTCCATATATAATTTCGACTTATTCATGTTTATTGTACACCAAATAATCAATGGGTGCTTGATTAAGATTAAATTTTAAATAGTGCAGCATAACGAATAGCGTGTGTCAAGTTTACTTTAAGAGGACCCCCCCATTCTCGGGGTCAAAATTTTTGTTGACTTAATTCCAATCTACACTAATTCAAGAATGTCCCTGCAAAATTTCAAGTAAAAATCTCAAACTCTTGAAGATATAACCGATTTATAGTGTCAGCATCCAGTGACGGCTGAAGCGCTTCTCAAACTTTAAACGAGTTTTTCTCTAAACATTTTTTTGCGAATGGCGGGCACGATAACTCAAAAACTAATAACCAAATCGATTTCAAATTTTTACACGTTTCTCCATGAGTGTATAGCTATCGTATGAACTAGGATAAAGCCAATCGGTGAAGATCTTTCTTATTTTTCAACTTGGTTTTTGGTAAAAAATCGGCGATTTTCCAAAAATATTTTTTCAAAGGTCCGCCATTTTGTTAATTTTAGAGCGAAGTCAATAATCCTAGTTCATAAGAGAACCAGACATGTACTCTTTCTAACACCGTTGGAATTTTCGGATTCCGATGTTCCAGTGAGGAATTATCATGCCCGCCATCAAAAATAAGGACTTTTCTTTGATCACAAAAAACAACAACAAAAATTGTTTGTAAATTATTTTTCTTCCTTTTTAAATCTTCAAATATATATGTGCAAAGTTACAAACCTTAACAAGCATTGGTATTAATTTACCAGCCCATTTAAAATCTTAAAAATAAAAAATCGAGAATGGGGGGGGGGGGGTGCCCTTAAATCGATTTACAAAATTTAGCATTGGTTGCAGAATGACATGTGTAGGAATTGATGTTAGTCGGTTTAGATATAGATAAATATCAAATATTTATGTTCGTTCAAGTTGATGTCAATGTTCCTTCGAAAAGGCGACGTCTTTTAAGGTACATATGTAGAACATACCCAAAGTGGTGAAGGGTATCATATAGTCGGCCCAGTCCGATTTTACTACTTTCCTTATTGGTTTTTAAATAAAACTGACATTATAGCTGACATTTTTGTGTATAGGTTGCCAGCGTTAGAGTAATTAACTTTTGTGAGGATTGTCATCGTTAGTATTACGTATATTTGTAGCAAGTTCGTTATAACCGAATTAAAACATAATAAAACTGAATGTTCGTTAAATCCGTTGTTTGATATAAGAGTAAATACCTGTATGAAAATTTTGTTTTAAAACATCGGGACAGGAAATGTGTTCACTATAAGAAAAGTTCGTTATAAGCGTACTCGACAGTATTTTGATTTTGTTGAATGAATAGAGATGGAATCCTGAAATTTGGAATTAGGATTAATGTTTGAATTTAGGATTTATGTAGTTTTAGACATTCGTAATTATGAGTACGAAAACATAGTCTGGTGAATGGATAGAGCTGAAATCCAGACATTTGGAATACAAGTTACTGTTGAAGATGGATTAAAGTAATAATTGAAATCCGTACTAATAGGTCCGAAAGGTTTTAATTTTACTAAATTTTGTACAATTTGGATTTGAGTGAACGGATACGGATATTTGGAATTAAGATTACTTGTATGTTCGACCTCATATTATAGTACCTCACCATATTCGGTATTTTCGTGATAGTGGGCACGTTTCTCAAAAGAATTGGTTCTAATTTGGTATTTTGGATTCCCATTGTACAACATATCTCAATGCTAAAAATTATTAATATTTATCCAAAATAATGAAATTTTACATGTGGAAAGGGATATGCTTAATAAATAAGAACAGAAATTGGTAAATTTTTAGCGTTGGTAACAAAATTTAACAATTTCTGTTTTGAGTGAAAAAAGAAAAATAAAAATGCATTTAATGACGTATATATTAACTCAAAGAACACATGATCCAAAAAAGTTGCCTATGCATGAAAGAGGGTCAGTTGAACTTTAATTTGATGTAAAATATTTTAATAAGTTATCGGAGTTATGCCAAAATATTTATAACCAGAGGTCTAAATATTCTGATATTGTACAGTACTCCGAGTATACTGCATTTTAAGTTTTTAGTTGCATTTTCTACCAGAAAATTCTATAAATTTTGCATTCAGGACTCATGGAGGGTAAAATACGCCATTGCAATATAAGTCTATATAGACATATCTCTTGAAATAGTACCCGCCCTGCTTTAGCGTTTTGAATAAAGCCAACAAATTTTGTGAATTAAGTCAAATTAACAAATTACATACTATCTCCAAATATTATTATTATTCGAAATTTGTCCCCAATGCTCATATTTCATGATAACTGTAGCCACTTTGTAGTCCATTTACCATACTTACCAACTAATTTTTTTCAATTACTACAACCATCTATTTAAAAAAATGAACAGACCCAAAGCCTAGATTAAACGTTGTTTAATGAGTCTTTTAAACATTTCAAGGTCGATCTATGAAAGATAAATAAAGACCCTATTTACAATGGTTTTCTATGCACTTAACAATAACATGAGAACTCTAGAAAGTTAATGGTCATTATGTAACAAATCCACTTAAAGCCATTACTTCATATACATATGTATGTATAACGTTATTTAATATTGGATATTACCCAATTTCCTCTGTCGTTGTCGTCGTCGCGATGAATGAAGGAAAAAAAAA
>NW_026888712.1:0-11744 GCF_032173495.1 Musca vetustissima
CGCCTTATGGCCTTTAAGTCGGCTTCAAAAATTATTTAAAAAATCCACGCCTTATGGCCTTTAAGTAGGCTTCAAAAATTATTTAAAAAATCCACGCCTTATGGCCTTTAAGTCGGCTTCAAAAATTATTTAAAAAATCCACGCCTTATGGCCTTTAAGTCGGCTTCAAAAATTATTTAAAAAATCCACGCCTTATGGCCTTTAAGTCGGCTTCAAAAATTATTTAAAAAATCCACGCCTTATGGCCTTTAAGTCGGCTTCAAAAATTATTTAAAAAATCCACGCCTTATGGCCTTTAAGTCGGCTTCAAAAATTATTTAAAAAATCCACGCCTTATTGCATTTAAGTCGGCTTCAAAAATTATTTAAAAAATCCACGCCTTATGGCCTTTAAGTCGGCTTCAAAAATTATTTAAAAAATCCACGCCTTATGGCCTTTAAGTCGGCTTCAAAAATTATTTAAAAAATCCACGCCTTATGGCCTTTAAGTCGGCTTCAAAAATTATTTAAAAAATCCACGCCTTATGGCCTTTAAGTCGGCTTCAAAAATTATTTAAAAAATCCACGCCTTATGGCCTTTAAGTCGGCTTCAAAAATTATTTAAAAAATCCACGCCTTATGGCCTTTAAGTCGGCTTCAAAAATTATTTAAAAAATCCACGCCTTATGGCCTTTAAGTCGGCTTCAAAAATTATTTAAAAAATCCACGCCTTATGGCCTTTAAGTTTCAAAAATTATTTAAAAAATCCACGCCTTATGGCCTTTAAGTCGGCTTCAAAAATTATTTAAAAAATCCACGCCTTATGGCCTTTAAGTCGGCTTCAAAAATTATTTAAAAAATCCACGCCTTATGGCCTTTAAGTCGGCTTCAAAAATTATTTAAAAAATCCACGCCTTATGGCCTTTAAGTCGGCTTCAAAAATTATTTAAAAAATCCACGCCTTATGGGCTTTAAGTCGGCTTCAAAAATTATTTAAAAAATCCACGCCTTATGGGCTTTAAGTCGGCTTCAAAATTATTTAAAAAATCCACGCCTTAAGTCGGCTTCAAAAATTATTTAAAAAATCCACGTCTTAAGGGTTCTAAGTAGGCTTCAAAAATTGTTTAAAAAATCCACGCCTTAAGGTTTCTAAGTAGGCTTCAAAAATTATTTAAAAAATCCACGCCTTATGGGTTCTAAGTAGGCTTCAAAAAATATTTAAAAAATCCACGCCTTCTGGGCTCTAAGTAGGCTTCAAAAAATATTTAAAAAATCCACGCCTAAAGGACTCTAAGTAGGCTTCAAAAAATATTTAAAAAATCTACGCCTAAAGGACTCTAAGTGGACTTCAAAAATTATTTAAAAAATCCACGCCTTAAGGGTTCTAAGTAGGCTTCAAACATTATTTAAAAACCTACGCCTTTAGGGTTCTAAGTAAGCTTCAAAGATTATTTAAAAAATCCACGCCTTAATTTTTCAAGCCTACTTAGAACCTTTAAGGCGTGGGCTTTTTAAATAATTTTTGAGGCCTACTTGGACTCTAAGTAGGCCTCAAAAATTATTTAAAAAATCCACACCTCATGGCCTCAGCATAGCCTTCAAAAATTATTAAAAAAATCCACGCCTTAAGGGTTCTAAATGGGATTCAAAAATTATTTAAAAAATCCACGTGTTCTGGGCTCTAAGTAGATTTCAAAAAATGTCATCCCTATTTATCAGACCAAATCTTTTTTTTCTAACACCTCCCGGACTTTATTCATCCTGTCCCATACCTTTTTCTCTTATTTTTCTATCCATTTCCTTTTAGTCCCCCATTATTATTGGAAATTGATTCCCTGCTTAGCGAAGCTGCTACGCTGGGTTTTTTAAATCATTTAACACTTCAGCATTACAAGAGGTGTTAAAATGCTTTCAAATGCAAATTTTTTTCCGCCATTGAAAAAAATTCGAAAAGAAATTCGCCAAAGCAAATTCATTGATTTAAAGTGAATAGATGACGACCATATGCCTGACTGTCTGCCCGCCCGCCTGTTGGAATTTGAAAATTTTCAATCAACCAACAGGAAATGTCGCATTTTTTCTCTTTCTTTCTCTCTGTTGTTCGACTCGAAATGTTGGCTCTGCCTGAATGGTTGCTTGCCGGTCTGAATGAGCCGAACATCATCAGCTGGTACTTTCCACCGGATGTGTGCTGTGTTTCCGTTGTGATTAATTAGTCGTTGTGTGATTTTGTTTTTCGTCTTCTATTTGGTTGTTGTAGTTGGAATTTTTATTTAATGACATTTAAAGTGAAATTTAAATGTTTTGTAATATTTGGGAAATATTTTGAAATTCAAAACCCATAAGGCGTGGATTTTTTAAATAATTTTTGAAGCCCACCTAGAGGCCATAAGGCGTGGATTTTTTAAATAAATTTTGAAGCCCACCTGGAGGCCATAAGGCGTGGATTTTTTAAATAAATTTTGAAGCCCATTAAGAACCCAAAACGCGTGGATTTTTTAAATAATTTTTGAAGCCCCTTAAGAACCTAAAGGGTTCGGATATTTTCAATATTTTTTCAAGCTTACTTGGAGTCCTTAAGGCATGTATTTTTTAAATAATTTTTGAAGCCCACTTAGAGGCCATAGGGCGTGGATTTTTTAAATAATTGTTGAAGCCCACTTAGAGGCCATAGGGCGTGGATTTTTTAAATAATTGTTGAAGCCCACTTAGAGGCCATAAGAAAATTTTTTTAAACCACTTTGAAAATAATTTCAAACCGGTCTATTTTAAAACTCGTAGGAGTATTATCTCATTAAGGAAAATTATCGTTAATTGCAGCTGTAGGCCATCCTACCTACCTACCTACCTACCTTTGCACACACAATAATGGCAAAACAAAGGCCACACACCTTACGAAAAAAACTCGATTTCCATCATCATCATTATAATGGAAAATTGAAACCATTATTATTTATTTTCCAGAATCTTTCATCAATGAGCACATCTCCCCTCTCTCGAAATGATTTATTAAGAACAATCCATCATAATTTCCAGAAGCAACAACAAACACAAAGTAGTTTTCAATACTATTACTTCAATATTTCTTAATCCTAATCTGATTTCATAAATCTCACCTGTACAGGCGATTGCTACTACTTTTCAAACTGCTTCTTTTCAATACGATTACTTCGTGTATCCATCATAAATAAATAAACAAACAAAGCAAACCGAACTGAACCGAAAATATATAGTTTCCGATATTCTATCCGCTGTTGCTCCTGGCTGTCACACAACAACAAAAAATACACCTGAGATAAGAATTTGGTTATTTTTGTTGTTGGGAAACACAATTGAAAATCCCAGATATGAAATATGTCATAAACTATTCAAACACACAAACACTCAACCGAAAATCATAAAATGTGGCGTTGACAGTTTTTGGGCAAACTGGCTGTCTGTCATCGAAATGTCAAAAAAATTCTATTGCCATTGTTGATACGATTTGTTGCTGTCATCATCGAATCGAATTCAAACCAAAGATATGTCAAAATTATCGCAAATAACTATAAATTCTGATTCGGGTTTCCATATGGCAGAGAGTGAGTGTGTGTGTGTGCGTCAATAGGATATCGGTGAAAATACCTAGGAAAAGGTTCCCATTGCCGCGGCTTATCTTGAACACAAAAATTTACTATGTTTACAAAATGTTAATGCCACTGAATAATCATGTTCAATATGGTTTTCAACATCTACAATATTGAAGTGTATAATGGATAATGTGTGGTTTTGAATTTAGCAGCAGATAAAAATATGAAATTTTTGGTATTTAAAATTTATGGTTAATAATTTACAATTGTATTATAATGGATTTCAATATTTTTCTTAGGAAAATGTTGAAAAATGTCATTTAAAAATTACTTAAAAAATGAGCTTCAAAAATTATTTAAAAAATCCACGCCTTATGGGTTTTAAGTGGGCTTCAAAAATTACTTAAAAAATCCCCGCCTTATGGGGTTTAAGTGGGCTTCAAAATTATTTAAAAAATCCACGACTTATGACCTCCAGGTGGGCTTCAAAAATTATTTAAAAAATCCATGCCTTCTGGCCTCAGCATAGCCTTTAAAAATTATTTAAAAAATCCACGCCTTATGACCTCATAGTGGGCTTCAAAATTATTTAAAAAATCCACGCCTTATGGGTTTTAAGTGGGCTTCAAAAATTATTTAAAAAATCCCCGCCTTATGGGGTTTAAGTGGGCTTCAAAAATTATTTAAAAAATCCACGCCTTAAGGGTCATTTGTATCCTTTAAAAAATATTCAAAAAATCCACGCCTTATGGGTTTTAAGTGGGCTTCAAAAATTATTTAAAAAATCCCCGCCTTATGGGGTTTAAGTGGGCTTCAAAAATTATTTAAAAAATCCACGCCTTAAGGGTCATTTGTATCCTTTAAAAAATATTCAAAAAATCCACGCCTTATGGGTTTTAAGTGGGCTTCAAAAATTACTTAAAAAATCCCCGCCTTATGGGGTTTAAGTGGGCTTCAAAATTATTTAAAAAATCCACGCCTTATGGCCTCCAGGTGGGCTTCAAAAATTATTTAAAAAATCCATGCCTTATGGCCTCAGCATAGCCTTTAAAAATTATTTAAAAAATCCACGCCTTATGACCTCATAGTGGGCTTCAAAATTATTTTAAAAATCCACGCCTTATGACCTCATAGTGGGCTTCAAAATTATTCAAAAAATCCACGCCTTATGGGTTTTAAGTGGGCTTCAAAAATTATTTAAAAAATCCCCGCCTTATGGGGTTTAAGTGGGCTTCAAAAATTATTTAAAAAATCCACGCCTTAAGGGTCATTTGTATCCTTTAAAAAATATTCAAAAAATCCACGCCTTATGGGTTTTAAGTGGGCTTCAAAAATTATTTAAAAAATCCCCGCCTTATGGGGTTTAAGTGGGCTTCAAAAATTATTTAAAAAATACACGCCTTAAGGGTCATTTGTATCCTTTAAAAAATATTCAAAAAATCCACGCCTTATGGGTTTTAAGTGGGCTTCAAAAATTACTTAAAAAATCCCCGCCTTATGGGGTTTAAGTGGGCTTCAAAATTATTTAAAAAATCCACGCCTTATGGCCTCCAGGTGGGCTTCAAAAATTATTTAAAAAATCCATGCCTTATGGCCTCAGCATAGCCTTTAAAAATTATTTAAAAAATCCACGCCTCTTGGTGGGCTTCAAAAATTATTTAAAAAAATCCACGCCTCTTGGTGGGCTTCAAAAATTATTTAAAAAATCCACGCCTCTTGGTGGGCTTCAAAAATTATTTAAAAAATCCACGCCTCTTGGTGGGCTTCAAAAATTATTTAAAAAATCCACGCCTCTTGGTGGGCTTCAAAAATTATTTAAAAAATCCACGCCTCTTGGTGGGCTTCAAAAATTATTTAAAAAATCCACGCCTCTTGGTGGGCTTCAAAAATTATTTAAAAAATCCACGCCTCTTGGTGGGCTTCAAAAATTATTTAAAAAATCCACGCCTCTTGGTGGGCTTCAAAAATTATTTAAAAAATCCACGCCTTAAGGGTCATTTGTATCCTTTAAAAAATATTCAAAAAATCCACGCCTTAAGGGTCCTATGTAGCCTTCAAAAAATATTTAAAAAATCCACGACTTAAGGCCTTTCAGTAGCCTTCAAAAATTATTTAAAAATTCACGCCTTGGGGTCTAATAATATGCTTCAAAAATTATTTAAAAAATCCACGCCTTAAGGGTCATTTGTATCCTTTAAAAAATATTCAAAAAATCCACGCCTTAAGGGTCCTATGTAGCATTCAAAAAATATTTAAAAAATCCACGCCTTAAGGCCTTTCAGTAGCCTTCAAAAATTATTTAAAAATTCACGCCTTAAGGCCTTTCAGTAGCCTTCAAAAATTATTTAAAAAATCCACGCCTTATGGCCTCTATGTGGGCTTCAAAAATTATTTAAAAAATCCACGCCTTATGGGCTCTTGGTGGGCTTCAAAAATTATTTAAAAAATCCACGCCTTATGGGCTCTTGGTGGGCTTCAAAAATTATTTAAAAAATCCACGCCTTATGGGCTCTTGGTGGGCTTCAAAAATTATTTAAAAAATCCACGCTTTATGGGCTTCAAAAATTATTTAAAAAATCCACGCCTTATGGGTTTTACCCGAGAGAGTTTGTCAGTCTCCTACCGGGCGCGTCCCCAGGTAGCGGATAGGGGGAAGTTGGATGATCAGACTATCTCATTACCATCAGCTAAACCCTGGAGGTAAAGGAATAGTCTGATCACCCGACTTTAGGGCTTTTTGCCCCGTGGACCAAAACTGACTACGGGGGTGTTCCCCTAAAACAAAAAACAAAGATGGAAAGCAAGGAAGATAATATAAAAGTTATGGAGCTGAGCCTAAATAACTCAGTACCGGCGGGTGTCGTTGATCTGCCCACGAGCCACGCCCCGTCGTCATCCCGCGATCGTGAGCAAAAATCTCCTACAGATGTGAGTGCCTTGGCATCTGTAGTCGATGGTATCGCTACAAGCACTCAGCCAGCAGGCACAAACAAGTTAGACTTTGGTCACCACCGGGGAGGCGAAGGCCTGACCCAACCTTCAGAGGCAGGTGGAGACTCAAATTCTAACTCCGGGACTGACCAAGAAAATAAGACCGATATAACCGTCCTAGAATGCCGGAAGAGAGAAGAGGCCGATAGGATGGTGGAAGAAGTTACCAAGGACATAGTGAAGCTCACAACAAAAAGAAAGCAGTTATCTGGGCCACAAAGGCGAAAAGTGGCCAGGATGAACCGGAGAAACAAAATCAAACATGAACGGGATGCCCTGAACGGGATGAGCCTGACCTTCCCTCCACTTCCTCGGAAGCGGCGAAGAGGATTAGGTCTCCGGAGAAGCAGACCAATGCCAAACCTGCGAAGAAGAAAAAGAGCTTCACGTCGACCGATAGCAAGAGAAGGCTAAGCATGACCCCTAGTCAAGGATACTGTTTACAGAATCCATCGACTGAGGGTGGCGAAACTGGCCCTATTATCGAGAAGACGGGCGCTACACTGAAATCTTCCGACAAGACTGGGAATCACAAAAGGAACGCCCGGCCTTCGCGTAAGAGGAAGACAGTAGCAACAATCGATAAGGAGCCGCCGTCTTATGCAAAGGTTGCCAGAAGGCGCTACAGGGACGAACTCTGCTATACAGTAATCCATGAACGTAGTGCATCCGGTAAACTCAAAAAGGAGACGCATGATGAGGTGATGAATGCGGTCAACAAAAAGATCATGGAGCCCCTGCGGCAAGGAGGAGAGCCCATAGATCTGAATAGCTGCGAATTCAAAGGGGACTTCCTAATGCTGGAGTTCGAGTCCTCAAAGAGCATTGAGGTCCTTAAGAATTTAATGGCAAGTATTGTCCCCACGGACGAGGCAATCAAATTAAAACTTGTGAGGAAGAGAGAAATCCCCCACCTACAAAAAGCTACGGTCTTCGTTAGAGGCTGGGGCAGCGACTTCACGACAGAGGACATGCTTGAAGTCTTTGGTCTGCAAAACAAGACACTGCTGGTGAAGAAATGGGAAGTCTTCCACAGAGAGGAGTACAAAGACGGGAATCTCCTTGTGGTAGGCTTGGACAGGTCTTCAATGGCAAGTCTGGACAAGACTAAAGGCAAGGCCCAATACGTGTCAAACGCTGTCTACTTCAAGATCGGGAAGGCGAGGATCGGAGAAGAAGAAGCCAAAAAGAGTAGCGAGGGAGAAAAACCCAACAATAATGGCGAGGGAGTCGAGGAGAAGATAACTGACTCCCAAGAAGATCGCCTTTTGAATGAAGAATGATCGAAGTCATCCAAATAAACCTCCATCGGAGTGAGACGGCAACAATGGCTCTGATGGAAAAACTAATTAAAGGCAATATATACATCGGTCTAATCCAGGAACCATGGACTGTTAAGAACAAGGTCTCTGGATTAAACCACAGCTTGTCTATTGAGGCTCTCTTAGCTCGGCTATAGAGGCTCTCTTAGCTCGTCTATAGAGACTCACTTCAGCTCGCCTAAAAAGATTTCCTTCAGCTCGTCTATAGAGACTCCCCTCAGGTCGTTTATATATACTCCCTTCAGCTCGTCTGTAGATCTACTTCTGGACGTATATCGAGACTCTGCTCCTCTGCTTGTTTATAAAAACTTCCTTTTATTGGTCGAGAGAGACGACCTTCTGCTCGCCTATAGGGACTCCCCTCAGATGGCCTGTAGAGACTTTCTTCAATTCGAAAATAGAGGCTCCTTTTAACTAGTCTATAGAGACTCCCTTCAGGCTCCTCTATACAAACGCCCTTCAGCTCCTCTATATAGAGCCTTCATTCAGCTCGCCTATAATTGAAGGTGAGCACCTGGCAATGTCAATGTCCTTTTTGTTGTTATTCTATTTTTTGTATTGTTATTGGTCTTCAATCATTCATGCACGTTGCATGTTTAGCTATTAGCCTTTTAGCCAATTTGCATTCTACCAAAGCCATGTAATTTCATAGCCACTCTATGTTCGCCAAACTGGCAATTGTCATGTTAACAACAGCAACAAAAACAACAACAACAGAAATGAAAATTATTGACAAGTAAACAGCAGATGTATTGAGAAAGGAGACCTTTGTGAGAGACAACTATTCCCTTGAGACCCCTTCTTCCACCCCAACCTTATTGCAGTTCGGTTTGCAGTCCTCATCTAATGAAATAACAATAATTTTGCATGTCTATCATTATTATTGACATTTCTTTTAAACATTTTGAATGTTGATTACCAATATTATAGAAAAAAAAAAAATAATCAGAAAAAATAAAAAATAACTAATATCGGAATGCCATCCGAACTAGAGGGCCACTAAGTTGCAGCCAATTTAGTTTTCAGTTTATTTTTCGATTGGGTGAGAAGGAAAAAAATTCAACATAGAATTGGAAAATTGTTTAGGTTGTTAAGCCCTGCAAAGAAAATAACGTCATGCAGCCAGTCACTCATCATTCACTTAGTCAGCTAGTCACTCAGTCAGTCAGTTCATCCAAGTCAACCTGGCGTGTTGATTGAGCCAATGATTGGGCATTGGCATTTTTTTGGTGAGGTTTTTACAAATTGCATTTCATATCAGAACTGAGTTTTTTTTTTGGTCGGGAAGGTGGTTCTGTTACCGCCGAACCAATGGTGCCGTCTAATGTCTGTTTGTCATTTTCTTGTGCTGTCATAACTTGTCAATTTTGTTGTTGATTTTTTTTTTTTTTTTGCTGAGTAATCGAAACGGAAAATAACAGACCAACAAAAATATTATTGATAAATTAACAGGTTTGGAGAAGAGAACCAAGGACGGGCTATGATTAGACAGTTTAGCAAATAAATATTTTGACAGGATATTTAATTTTCGAATAGACTTACTGAAAGTTATGGTAATGGTCTCTGTAGGCTTACCTGAAAAGAGAGGAGAAACGAAAAAAAATATTAAACCAGTAAGGAAAGTAGTAAAGTCGGACGGGGCCGACTATATGATACCCTTCACCACTATGGATATATTAAACAGGACTATTAACATGAAATTGGATGAAATAAAATATGTGATATTTATCTAAATGTGAATCTACCTATATATCCATAAGTTATATAAATCGACTTCAATCAAATATAAATAGGTTATCTGTTGGGCTATGTCTGTACTTCTAGAAAACGCAACTACGTAATTCTATGCTCAATTTTGTACGTTGTGCAAAATTTGATGTCAACCTGACTAGCATGAAGAGTTTGATGTCCAATTTACTTAAAATCGGGCGAAAATCCAATATATCTATCCAAATATATCGAAGGATATATAGGGACATTGGTGCACCATTTACATGAAATCGGACGAAACTATATCTGAATCTGGGCCGATTTTCTCGAAACTGGGCAGACATTATTCTAGCCTCAATTCAGTACGTTATGCCAAATTTCATGCAAATCGAAAGATATATAAGGACTTTGGTACACCATTTACCTTAAATCGGAGGAAGATATATACGGGAGCTATATCTAAATCTGAACCGATTTTCACGAAACTTTGCACACATCATTCTAGACTTAATTCAGTGCGCTATGCCAAATTTCGTGCAAATCGAAAGATATATAGGGACTTTGGTACGCCATTTACCAAAAATCGGCCGAAACTATATATGGGAGCTATATCTAAATCTGAACCGATTTTCACGAAACTTGGCACACATCTTTCGTGGCTCAATTCAGTACGCTATGCCAAATTTCGTGCAAATCGAAAGATTTTCAGGGTCTAAAGTCCGTAAATCGGGCGAAACTATATATGGGAGCTATATATAAATCTGAATCGATTCTCACGAAACTTGGCACACATCTTTCGTGGCTCAATTCAGTCCTTGGCACACATCTTTCGTGGCTCAATTCAGTACGCTATGCCAAATTTCGTGCAAGTCGAAAGATTTTCAGGGTCTAAAGTCCGTAAATCGGGCAAAAATATATATGGGAGCTATATCTAAATCTGAACCGATTTTTCCCAATTTCAATAGGGTTCGTCCTTGGGCCAAACAAATGAGCTGTGCCAAATTTCATCCAAATCGGATCATAAATGCGACCTGTACTTTGTTTACAATTTAACATGGACAGACGGACAGACGGACGGACATGCATAAATCGATTCAGAAAGTGATTCTATGCATATTCTCAAAAGGAACCATGGGTCTATCTCGATTATTTTTGCCTGTTACAAACATATGCACAAAGACATAATACCCTGTACCACAGTGTGGTGAAGGGTATAAAAATGGAAAGATTTAAAAAAATATATTAATTTTCGAAGAATCGAAGGATCTGGATTTTTTAGAAAATATATTTCTCCTATACCTCTTGATAGAGGTATAGACAGCTTCTAATTTTTAGAAAATATTTTTTCCAAAGAACCAACTTTTCCTGGATTTTTTCAAAAGTATTTCAAAAAGGATTCAGAACTCAGGAATTCCTGGAATTTTTTGAAGACACCTTCGTCGTGAAAAATTTCACCGAGACCCTCTTTCCATAAAGACAGTCGTCTGCTCGTCTATAGAGACTCCCTTCTGTTAATCTATAAAAATTAAAACCAGTAAGGAAAGTAGTAAAGTCGGACTGGGCCGACTATATGATACCCTTCACCACTTTGGGTATATTCTACATATGTATCCTAGCAATTGCATGTCTATGTTCCCTCTTTCTCCAACCTATCCAAGCTTTAATTTCATTCGAGCAGATTTAGAGCCGTCTGCGTAACATGGGAAAATTTATGGAAAACGATTTATAGCAAATTTGATACACGCTATTCGGTACGCCGCGTTGTTAAAAATATATTATATATGTGGGAGCTATATCTAAATCTGAACCGATTTTCCCGAAACTCACCACTCATCATTCTAGAGTCAATTTAGTACGCTATGCCAAATTTCATGCAAATCAAAGGATATAAAGGGACTTTGGTGCAATATTTGCCTACAATCGGACGAAAATATATATGAGAGCTATATCTAAATTTCAACCGATTTTTACGAAATTTTAACAAACATCGTTCTAGACTTAATTCAGCACGCTATGCCAAATTTCGTGCAAATAGAAAGATACAAAGGGACTTTGGTGCACTATTTAACGAAAATCGGACGAAAATATATATGGGAGCCATATCTAAATCTGAACTGATTTCCACGAAATTTAACACACATCGTTTTAGACTTAATTCAGTACACTGTGCTAAA
>NW_026888713.1:0-12068 GCF_032173495.1 Musca vetustissima
GCCGGTGTCTAACATTATTTGTTTTATTTTGCATATATAATTATTATGCATGCGATTGATCAAGTTCATGTGCTCTGTAAATTTAATTTTCTAAATCACTTTCATTGACTGTTAAAGTGTCAATAAAAAACATAGAAAAGTAATGAGAAAGCACTATTTGGATTTAAAAAATAATCTCCAAATATGATTAATGATATCTTTTTTTTCGATAGTTCTAGTTGGGCGTATTTTCTTTTCGATAATGCAGGGAAAAGGGCTTGTGTTTTTATTCTCCACGAAAGTCAAGTTATTATCGTTAGAAATACTTTTAAATAACGATAAGATTTCAACATGCAGTAGAAGGGGGAGTTATGTTGTGTGTTATCGTATAACTTTTGAGATAATTTTTAATACAATGTGATGATTATAAACATAACCTTGAGATTACAAATATTTGCAAATTATAATAGTATATTTTTGTTTATAATAATGAAGTCTAAATAGAAGTGAATTATGAATTTTGTTATTAAATTTAAAACAAATCTCAAATTTCGGTGACATCTAATATGGAGGAAAAATACTAATTCTTCTAATACTAATTGGAGGAAAAATACTATTGCTAATGTTTTTTGGTTCGCACCTAATTCTTGTCAATTGTATATTTAAGACGTGGAAATATCCGCCCGAGAAATATACTTTTTATTTGTTTTTGGAAACGATCATGGCCTTGTAGCTAGGTTCCCATTCATGAAGAATAAAGAAATTGAATTGAAAAAAATATCGACAATTTAGGCAACATTCCGTCCAAAGTTTTTTAGTTTATAGATTCGTAAATCGGGACTTTTTTTGTATATATATTTTTCGATCTATATTTAAAAAACCAAATCTAAATCCATATATTATTATTATTATTCCACTTTCAGATTCACAGTTAAGGTTGGTGACTATGTCAAGGCCGATCAAAACGTCATGGAAATCGAAACTGACAAAACCACTGTCGGTGTACCAGCTCCATTCGGCGGTATTGTCCGCAAAATTCTTGTAGCCGATGGTGATACCGTTAAGGCTGGTCAACCATTGTTCGAATTGGAAAAGGCTGATGCCGGTGCTGCTCCCGCTGCCCCAGCTGCTGAGGCACCCAAACCAGCTGCTGCTGCTCCCCCACCACCACCACCACCAACTCCTGCTGCCGCAGCACCAAAACCAGCAGCTGCTGCCCCACCACCACCACCACGTCCCACACCTCCACCACCAGTTAGACCAGCACCAGCTGCTCAAATCCCTGTGGCTACAATTCGCCCAACACCAGCTGCTGTGCCACCACAAATTAAAGTACCCCCAGCAGATTATTCGCGACAAATCACTGGTACGCGTACCGAACAACGTGTTAAAATGAATCGTATGCGTCAAAAGATTGCTGCCCGTTTGAAGGAGGCTCAAAATGTTAACGCCATGTTGACAACCTTCAATGAAATCGATATGAGGTTAGTTTGAAATGAGAAGAAATGTTCATTTTTTATTTATATTTATTTCACATTTTCAGTGGTGCCATGGAATTCCGTAAGGCCCATTTGGAAGCTTTCCAAAAGAAATATGGCATCAAGATTGGTTTCATGTCCATTTTCACTAAAGCTGCTGCCTATGCTTTGCAAGATCAACCTGTTGTCAATGCGGTTATTGATGAAACCGTAAGTATCAGATATTTGATATTTTGTATTTTTGTTTAAGGATTTTAGTCAGAGTTCTAAGTAGTAATGGATTCAAACCAAATCTTATTGTTATTATTAATAGACTTTAGGGTAGAGAGTGCAAAATTTAGGGTACCAGGAAATACCCGTCCCGTCAAAAAAAGAGTAATGCAAACTGGCAATTGTATTTTAAGAAAAAGGAAGAGGCTTCTAAAAAACTTTCTGTAGATTGGTCTTTTGTTATTCAGCTTCGACAAAGTTACAACAAATATGTGTCAAATTTTACAACGCCTTAATATTCATATTCTGTCGAATTTCGGTTAGGTTAGGTTAGGTTAGGGATGTACGGTTGTTGTAAACAACCGACCACTCGGAAACTATGTTCATTGTCAATAATGGCGAATTTAATTTAGACTGGCATTAAGATTTTCTTCCATTGAAGAGTTGAGATAACACTTTCACATTTGACTTCTTAAAACGTTTTTGCACAAATATGTTTTGTTGCAATTGAATAACTTTTCAACATCGTGCGATTATTATTTATGATTTTCGGTGTGGGTCATCGAGATAAGAGTCATCAGGTCATAAAGTACTGTTAAAATTAAATACAAATCACGTTTTCCCGGCAATACAGTTTGAAACGAAATGGAACCTTCTCGGAGGTTTTCTTACGGGTTCTCCTTATAATCGACATAGACTATCCCTTGTCTTCTTTCGCAGTGGTGCATTCTAATTATTCAGGGAGTCGAGTCTTTCAATAAAAAAGTCCCTCACAATACGATTTGGCTAATTCCGTGAAAACTTCTGAATAAATTTGAGATTCCTCTTAGTCTAAAGGAATTGTTTTTCGGTTATTGAATTCTTATCCCTCTCGATGTCCCCGTTGCAGAAGTTATCTGCTCTCCGGTAAATTGTCTTGTCGGAGTCTTCCTTATCATTATCACATTTGGTTGTTGTTGTAACAGGTTGGCTGTTGATGAAAGTTCTTTCCTGAAAATGTTGATAGAGAAAAAAACGGAAGAAGGAAAAGGAAAATAAATTAATTAATTCTTAGGAAATAGGATTTGAAGAGGGTAGCCGGAGAAATTGTGCAGCCTCTATTGGCTTTAGCCTAAGTCTATAGGCAATAGACTTGAAGGCTCGGACGGACAATTGAATAGATGCATGTCGTTTGGTGGTTGCTTACGATGATGAGGCCATTTAGCATAGGAATTATCAAATTACAATTGCCGCAATGAATTTGGGGGTTTCATCTCCGCTGAGATTTAGAGAAGGTTGAATGGCCGTTCTGTTGAACACAGGGGTATCCAAAGCATCTTGCATGCCCATTAAAGGTGAATCATCCCCGAAATGAGTCGTTATAGATTTGAGGTCGGCCATGGAATAGCCACTTATCATGATAAGGATTTGGCAAGTACGCCTGAATATCTTATCGATGAGGCCAGACATCTGCAAGGCTCCGTTCGAATACAGTTGGTACCCTGACTCCAAAGTTAGAGTGTTGGTGAGGTCTCTTTAGAAAGTAGGTGGTCTAAGACCTTGGAATTGGTTATTTAGGGGCTCCACTCTCGCCTCGTCGATATTGGTATAATATGCACTCTTTCCTCCGATACTCTTTCCCAAACCCCGCTGACGGTCCGCAACTACTTACTTAGATTCGCAACTACCCAATGAATGTTATTGGATTTTCCACTATCACCAATTTTTATATATTATCCAGAACAGAATCTGATTCAGATTGAGCCTACTTTCATCTATGATTCTTTGAATTGTTGACCAAGGTCGTTGGTTACAAACTGTATATGACTTCAAGACACGAATCTTATCCACAAATGGTCTATATGGCTATAGAGATCCTGATACGGACTTGCAAAATGAGAATATAAATAGCATTATAGATCAATCTGAATGGGAAGCAAATAGAGCCAAGATCGGTTCGATAACCATATATCCATATTTTGTAGTTTCTTAGTATAGTGCATAATACAAAAATTCTAAAATTTATTCATGAAATTTTGAAGTTTTGAAATTAAATTTTTGATTTGGGCGCAGAAATCAATGTTTGTCAAGATACTTTAAAAATAATTTCAGCATATGATTTCTGTTTAAATATAAATTCTAGTTCTCAAATGATTCGAATATAATAACTTATTTCTTTTCTCTTTGTTTATGGAAATTTTGATGATGTTGCTTGGGGAAAAGAAGGTGTGAATTTCAATGACCTTGAATATATATTTTTATATATAATGAATTTATAGCCAATGAAATAACAGTCTCAAAGTTTTCTCTAACTTATCACATGAATTTTCATTGGTATCCAAAGGCCAACAGGCTTATCAGCAGACTTTCAAAAGTTTTCTATTTTGTTTATAAAACAAAAATTTTATCTTTTGATAACATTATCATATTTTTTTTGGAAATTTATCGTAATCACAAGCCGCCGCCTGCCTGGCTTCTTTTCCATAATGCAGAAAAAACGTCTTAAAACAAAATTCCCTATGTACGTAACAAAAATTTTTGGAAATCATTTCACGAACAAAATGAAGTGGCATTTTTTTACCAATCTCTATTTTCTTGTTGTTCTGTTCTTTACGCAATTTCTTATCACTTTTCGTTGTGGTGGTTTTCTGGTGATTGGTCTGCTGACGTGTGACGTCATTGATGATTTTAGTTTTTTCGTTTTAACTCGGAGTATTTTTTCCATTCCTTCATATATAATCTGTCGACGATCATGTGTTTACTTGACACAACTATTTTTATTTGTTTAGATATGCTGCGCTCTCAACGGCAATTAGCAACTGTGTGTTCGTGTTCTTGGCTATGTCCGGAGAATAAGAGATTTTGTTATTTCACAAAATATAAGTAAATATTTGTAGTTCGTCATAATTTTAATTTTGGGGGTTTGTAATTCATTCACAGATTTTCTCTTTTTGGGGGCAAATTCTTGGTAGCGCTATGAAGCAGAAGCGTTAATGATTTCGCATTATGACGTTCTCAAAGTTAAACAAAAAGTTTTCAACCAAATGTGTATCGGAAGATCAGCTTTCGATGAGGAATGATCATGATCTCCTAATATAAGCTCCTGCAAGAAAAACTTCTACTCAGAAAATAGGTGTTCTTAGAGATTAAAAAATTCTACGCAGACGAGATGAGCTAAATGGAGTCTTTATAGACGAGCTGATGGTAGTCGTTAAAGACGAACTGAAGGGAGTCTTATGGGCGAGGTGAAGTAGTGAGTATTTATAGACGAGCTGAAGGAAGTCTTTACGAGTTAAAGGGAGTGTTTATAGAAGAGCTGAAGGGAGTCTTTATAGAGGAGCTGAAGGGAGTCTTTATAGATCAGCTGAAGGCAGTCTTTATAGACGAGCTGAAGGCAGTATTTATAGACGAGCTGAAGGGAGCTTATATGGATGAATCTTATTTAAATCCGTTATTTGTTGAAACATTTAATATCAATGTTCTCATTCTCTACCTTCATTCATCCTCCTACTTTTTCTAATACCAATTACAATTTTTATACCCTTCACCACACTGTGGTACAGGGTATTATGTCTTTGTGCATATGTTTGTAACAGGCAAAAATAATCGAGATAGACCCATGGTTCCTTTTGAGAATATGCATAGAATCACATTCTAAGTCGATTTATGCATGTCCGTCCGTCCGTCTGTCTGTCTGTCTGTCCATGTTAAATTGTAAACAAAGTACAGGTCGCATTTATGATCCGAATTGGATGAAATTTGGCATAGGTCTCTTAATCGGCCCAAGGACGAACCCTATTGAAATTGGGAAAAATCGGTTCAGATTTAGATATAGCTCCCATATATATATTTAACCGATTTAATGTAAACGGTCCCTATATATCTTTCGATTTGCACGAAATTTGGTACAGGCTAATCATTTAGGCCTATAATGATGTCTGCCAAGTTTCGTGAAAATCGGTCCAGATTTAGATATAGCTCCCATATATAGTTTCGTCCGATTTCAGGTAAATGGTGCCCCAAAGTCCCTATATATCTTTTGATTTGCACGAAATTTGGCATAACGTACTGAATTAAGCCTAGAGTGATGTCTGCCAAGTTTCGAGAAAATCGGTCCAGATTTAGATATAGCTCCCATATATAGTTTCGTCCGATATCATGTAAATGGTGCCCCAAAGTCCCTATATATCTTTTGATTTGCACGAAATTTGGCATAACGTACTGAATTAAGCCTAGAGTGATTTCTGCCAAGTTTAGAGAAAATCGGTCCAGATTTAGATATAGCTCCCATATATAGTTTCGTCCGATTTCATGTAAATGGTGCCCCAAAGTCCCTATATATCATTCGATTTCCACGAAATTTGGCATAACGTACTGAATTGAGCCTAGAATGATGTCTGCCAAGTTTCATGAAAATCGGTCCTGATTTAGATATATCTCCAATATATAGTTGCGTCTGATTTCATGTAAATGGTGCCCCAAAGTCCCCATATATCTTCCGATTTGCACGAAATTTGGTACAGCCTTATCATTTAGGTCTAGAATGATGTCTGCAAAGTTTCGTGAAAATCGGTCCAGATTTAGATATAGCTCCCATATATAGTTTCGTCCGATTTCATGTAAATGGTGCCCCAAAGTCCCTATATATCTTTCGATTTGCACGAAATTTGGCATAACGTATTGAATTGAGTCTAGAATGATGTCTGCCAAGTTTCATGAAAATCGGTCCTGATTTAGATATATCTCCCATATAGTTTCGTCCGATTTCATGTAAATGGTGCCCCAAAGTCCCTATATATCTTTCGATTTGCACGAAATTTGGAACAGCCTATTCATTTAGGTCTAGAATGATGTATGTAAAGTTTCGTGGAAATCGGCCAGATTTAGATATAGCTCCCATATATAGTTTCGTCCGATTTCATGTAAATGGTACCCCAAAGTCCCTATATATCTTTCGATTTGCACGAAATTTGGCATAACGTACTTAAGTGAGCCTAGAAGGATGTCTGCCAAGTTTTATGAAAATCAGTCCAGATTTCTATATAGCTCCCACTTATAGTTTCGTCCGATTTCATGTAAATGGTGCCCCAAAGTCCCTATATATCTTTAGATTTGCACGAAATTTGGTACAGCCTAATCATTTAGGTCTAGAATGATGTATGTAAAGTTTCGTGAAAATCGGTCCAGATTTAGATATAGCTCCCATATATAGTTTCGTCCGATTTCATGTAAATGGTACCCCAAAGTCCCTATATATCTTTCGATTTGCACGAAATTTGGCATAACGTACTGAATTGAGCCTAGATTGATGTCTGCGTTGTTTCGTGAAAATCGGTCCTGATTTAGATATATCTCCAATATATAGTTGCGTCTGATTTCATGTAAATGGTGCCCCAAAGTCCCCATATATCTTCCGATTTGCACGAAATTTGGTACAGCCTTATCATTTAGGTCTAGAATGATGTCTGCAAAGTTTCGTGAAAATCGGTCCAGATTTAGATATAGCTCCCATATATAGTTTCGTCCGATTTCATGTAAATGGTGCCCCAAAGTCCCTATATATCTTTCGATTTGCACGAAATTTGGCATAACGTATTGAATTGAGTCTAGAATGATGTCTGCCAAGTTTCATGAAAATCGGTCCTGATTTAGATATATCTCCCATATAGTTTCGTCCGATTTCATGTAAATGGTGCCCCAAAGTCCCTATATATCTTTCGATTTGCACGAAATTTGGAACAGCCTATTCATTTAGGTCTAGAATGATGTATGTAAAGTTTCGTGGAAATCGGCCAGATTTAGATATAGCTCCCATATATAGTTTCGTCCGATTTCATGTAAATGGTACCCCAAAGTCCCTATATATCTTTCGATTTGCACGAAATTTGGCATAACGTACTTAAGTGAGCCTAGAAGGATGTCTGCCAAGTTTTATGAAAATCAGTCCAGATTTCTATATAGCTCCCACTTATAGTTTCGTCCGATTTCATGTAAATGGTGCCCCAAAGTCCCTATATATCTTTAGATTTGCACGAAATTTGGTACAGCCTAATCATTTAGGTCTAGAATGATGTATGTAAAGTTTCGTGAAAATCGGTCCAGATTTAGATATAGCTCCCATATATAGTTTCGTCCGATTTCATGTAAATGGTACCCCAAAGTCCCTATATATCTTTCGATTTGCACGAAATTTGGCATAACGTACTGAATTGAGCCTAGATTGATGTCTGCGTTGTTTCGTGAAAATCGGTCCACATTTAGGTATAGCTCCCTTTTATTATAGATTGATTTTAAGTACTTGACGCACCAAGGAACCAATAGAAACAAAACGTTCTGAAATTAGTATAACGTATCCTATTTATATTTGTTTGAAGTCGATTTACATACTTTATGGATAGATCTACGTAGATTCACATTTAGATAAATATCACATATTTTATTTCATTCAAGTTCATGCTAATAGTCCTGTTTAATATACCCATAGTGGTGAAGGGTATCATATAGTCGGCCCCGTCCGACTTTACAACTTTCCTTACTGGTTTATTTTAATTTCTTTCAGGAAATCGTCTATCGCGATTATGTTGACATCTCTGTAGCTGTTGCCACACCCAAGGGTTTGGTTGTGCCAGTTATTCGCAATGTCGAAAGCATGAACTATGCCGATATTGAAATTGCCATGGCTGCTTTGGGTGATAAGGCACGCAAGGGTGCTATTGCTGTTGAGGATATGGATGGTGGTACCTTTACCATCAGTAACGGTGGTGTGTTCGGTTCCCTTATGGGTACACCTATTATTAATCCACCACAAAGTGCTATTTTGGGCATGCATGGTATCTTTGAAAGACCCGTTGCCGTCAAGGGACAGGTAAATAACAACTCACACACACACATATTTATTTAAGCCAATAATTTCTGAAAAAACAAATGTTTTATTTTCTTTCGTTCAAGGTTGTCATTCGCCCCATGATGTATGTTGCCCTTACATACGATCACCGATTGATTGATGGTCGTGAGGCTGTTATGTTCTTGCGTAAAATTAAGGCTGCCGTTGAAGATCCTAGAATTATTTTAGCTGGCTTGTAAAAAAATAACACGATCCCCCAAACTCTATCTCTTCTTTATCTCTTAGACCACAAGTAAATACCTAATGGGAATAAAAACACACATTCAAAACCAAACAAACTAATAAGGCATACAGCTTAATGTTGCAATACTATTTAGTATCCTTTAATTTCACATCAACATAAAAAAACCTCAAATTTCATAAAATCTATACAAATTTTTATTATTTTTAATAGATAAAGGAATAAACGTACGTACATACATAAATATTGTTACTACAAGCCTTCTAAATACGACTCTATTCTATACACGTCCTTCCTTTATTTTCACAATAATTCAATTTTTATGTTTGTGTAATGATTTATTTTATTTATTAAAAAACAAACAACAAAGAAATGTCTTTGACACACTGACAAAAGAAAAATGCAATTTGTGTTTTATTTTTAATTTGCTCAAAAAACACGATGAGGTTGAAATAGATTTCAATAGTTGTGTGTAGAATAAATCCTTTGGAGATGGACAATGATGTATAGTAAAACAGAGGAACTTTAAATACTCGGGAACACTTCCTATACGTTAAAGATCGTGTTTAAGGTTTATTTTCCTGGGTATACGTTCCACAAGACGCTGACACGCTTCACAAAAATCTTGCTTAAATTATTTTATGCCAGTAGTTGCACTTCTAGTTCAGAAAACTCCACGCATGGGAGGAAATCTGGGGGCTGATGTTGAGAGTCGATACCGTTCGGAATTATGAACGTACGATCGAAATTTCGTACTTTTGGTATTCTTCCAGGCGATATCGCTTATAGTGTATCGGAATTTCGTATGCTATGAGGCGATAACGCTTAACTGTCACACGCAAGCTTTTCTCGTCTAATTCTAAGAATACGTCAATGAATACAATATTTTATAAAAAATATAGCATACTTTTAGGCTCTTAGCAGTTTGTTCATTCACAATAAAACATTTCACGATGCCGATAGAAATGTCCGGTACTTACATGTGATTGTGTATATCTCAACACCGGTCCACTTTTATAGTCGGAATACCAATTGGTCAGAATTCGAAGGAGTTTATATAGACGAACTGAAGGGAGTCTTTCATAGACGAGCTGTAGGGAGTCTTTCATAGACGAGCTGAAGGGAGTTTTTGTAGGATAGATGAATGCAGTCTGTTTAGGTTCGATACATTGTTTACGACAATGTATATGTTCGATATGTTGTTCACCCCTTCCGTAGCATACCAATTATTATTCACATTAATTGGCCACTCATTTGAGTCAATGGGGAAATCTTCTCTGCGCTCTCTTCTAGGAGTCACATTCGCCTGGTTCGGATTGTAGGAGAGAGTATCCGCTCTTTCCTACGCTCTCTCCTAGAAGTCACATTCGCTCAGTTCGGATGCAGAGAGGACTTTCCAGTGCTACTGTCGTCGATGTGATCTCGACCTTGTTTACGCTACATTTGCTCACCGCGACTCACTTGCATTCTAACCTTCGTTGTTTTAACTTGCTTTCGAACTCTCGTAGAGTAAACACTTGCGTTATCGTTCTCGTAGAATAAACATCTCTCGCTATCGTAGTTAACGCACGCTAAGGTAAAGTCTTGTTTCTCACGAAACCCACCTACTTTACAATAAAGATTGAAAATATTTACTTAAACATTCTATCGTTTTTCTTTTCTTTATTTTTGGGGTTTCACTGCATCTCGGTATCACGCCAACATTTTGATCCGTTCGAGCCGGATAAAAGCTAAGCATTTTCGTTGTCGGATCGTCTACCAATAAATTGTGACGTTGTTGCTAATATCGACCTTTTTCCTATTTGCTAAGGAGAAATACATCATCACCCCTTACAAAACACAACACCTCATCATCACCAAATCATCAAAAACATCATCCACAAACAACATCATATATTAAAAGGTACGTAGTTCAGTTTCTTTTATATTGAGCATACCGCGAGTGTTGTCGTTTTTTACTTTCAAGTTACAAAAACAAAAATTCAATATTCAATTTTGTTAAATTTGTTCGCTACGTCACGCACTGGTCGCCCTACAATTACCTTAACGCGCTCATTCCTAAATATACAGTCCACTTTTTGTCGCATATTCTCGCCATAATTTGTTTGCCAGTAATCAGTTGTGTAGTGCTTATTTGCGATTTCTCACTAAAGGCTACTTATACACTCCGCATTCTCGTTGACGTCGACAGCCACTAGTGAGAAAAAGCACTAACAACAATACGAATACTCATCTTGCCCTTTTTCTATTTTTCCTTATTTTTCTCAAAGCTACCAACTACCTGTTTATTAACATTCGATCTACCAACAAATTATTTCTCTTCACCACTATTACTGTTCAATCGTTCGATCCCCAACACTCACTGTTGGTTCGTATGAAAAATAGTGGAATTTTATAAATAATTTTTTAAAAATAATTTATAAAAAATTGTTGTTATATTCTCAAAAAGTTGTGTTGTTGATCGTGTGATATCAACAATTTTCAAAATCGACAATTGTTGTCCCCTTTTTGGAAATACTTACAATTTGTTGATTTTTTGTCGTTCCAATCGACTCTTGTTTGTTTGCTACTTTTTTATTGCCTGGTTTGGATCTATCTATTCTATTATGTTTATTTTTGGTAGTTTTGTGCATTAACACCCTACAACTGACAAACTATTTTCGATAGTTACTTGTTCAAATAAAGCAATTCTTAGCAATTTCTTTCAATCTTTTTGTTGTTTTCTTTTGAAGTTTCTAATCGCATATATTCAATTGCATATTAATTCGATGCTCGATATTTTCCATAAATTGGACAATTCTAAATTTCCTAATCGGCAGATTGACAACATAAATCCATCACGGAATATTGTGTTCAATTTGATTTCAGCTTTCGCACTCTGGTAGGACTTAACTTTCTGTTTCAACCTTTCCGAAAATATAAAGATAATTGTAGAATTCGTCGGCACATTTTGGTCTATTTTCTAAAACTTCTTTAGTTCACTTTTCGTTATTTTACGACACTTGGATTCAATTTGGTCGTGTCCTAAACTTCTGTGCCCATATACATTTTTCGGAATTGATTCGTTTCCCTCTTTCGCCCCCTTACTTCCTCTTAATTCGTTGCAATCATGTCCATCAGTCCGCTTACGCGTTTCATTATAGCCGCCTACGTTCATAAGATACGACGCGTTTTTTGATCAGATCAAACCCGAGAACTCAATTTGTTTAGTCTTGACCTACATAGATCTGAAATTTGCCAACTATGGACTAACTTCAAAAACTTGCATGATAATTGCATTGACCACCTGTCGACATCGCCGAGTTCTCCACTCGTAGATAAGGATGTAGTTCAAGCA
>NW_026888714.1:0-11949 GCF_032173495.1 Musca vetustissima
ATACGTAATTAAGTAAAGGTGACTATGTGCATATTATTACTATTACTCCATTAGAGGACGGAAATGTCTCGCTGATTGCTTTGAAATTGTATATGAAGTTCCGTGAAGTTTTGTCAGATTTTCTTTAATTTTGTCAGATTTTCTAGTCGCGTTAGAGGCAATTATTATATACAGAACATCATATATTTTACAAGGTGAAGGGGATCTGACCAAATACTTAGAGCGGCTGTTTAGATGATGATCGGTCAATTTTTCGAGGGTCAAATCAACCAAAACCTAAATTTTTTATTCTATGGCGTAAAAATTCTCTTCCAGAAAAAAACATTTTGGAAAATATGCAAGACTTAGAAATAGGAGTTGTTAATATATAATCTGTAAAAAGTGTGCAAATATCACGAAATATTGCCCAGACTCAGAATATAGAAGCATCGAAAGTGTGATTTTCGTGGTAGTTGTGTAGGGTATCATATGGTCGGCACCGTCCGACTATACTGCTCCGCTCACTGGTTTTCTGTTAGCTCTAAATTCCATTAAGACACTAAATGCTATCACATGTTCGTTCGTCTTTCAATGCTAAATTTTAAACAAAGTACAGGTCGCATTTATGATCCGAATTGGATGCTCATTTATTTGACCCAAGCTCCTATATATAGATTCATCTGATTTTAAGTAAATGGTGCACAAACAAAGATCGGCCCCGTATGATCGACCCCGTCCGACTATACTGCTCCGCTCACTGGTTTTCTGTTATCTCTAAATTCCTTTAAGACACTAAATGCTATCACATGTTCGTTCGTCTTTCAATGCTAAATTTTAAACAAAGTACAGGTCGAATTTATGATCCGAATTGGATGCTCATTTATTTGACCCAAGCTCCCATATATAGATTCATCTGATTTTAAGTAAATGGTGCACAAACAAAGACCCAAAGTTAGGCCGATTGAACTTTGCAAACCGTACTAATGGGATGGGATTGTTGGAATCGGTCCAGATTTGGATATAGTTCTATACATATTTTTGTACGATTTTAAGTTAATGGTGCATCAAAGAGTCAATGTATGGGCTATTAACACAAGCTCTGGTACAATGTACTAAAGTTAGTATAGACACGTTAGGCTCAAGTTTTATTAAAAGAGGTTCAGATTAAGATAATGCATCCATATACGTATATTTTCGTCCGGTTTCTAAATTTGCAAACCAATTTTTTCGAAAATAAAACTTTTTTAACCCACGACGAAGTTCTCGCATTGTCGAAGCCCCCAACGACCTCATTAGCTTTTTTTTTTGGTATTTAAAGGATAGGATTTTAATCCAGGGCCTCCTAGATGTTTAACATCAATGGTCAATATTATAGAATAAAAACTCAGTACAGTATTTTATAAAGTCGATTCGATTTGTCAACTTTGACTTTATTGGCATATGAGGAAGGATGGTTGTCTTATGATTTCATACTTTGTATGTAGGGTTTTATCCAACTTATCAAGTATTTATTTTCTCTCCAATATGAACTTTAGCGTTAATATGATTTTGTACATACTTACAATTATAAAAAAACATATACATTTTAATAGGCCACTTGCATAAACGTCTTTAAAATTCCACATACATCCAAACCATTAATAGCTGAGCCACATATGACCTCAGAATTTCATTTCTTGATATTTGATTTCCAAATAGCCTCCTACAACACTCCAGGAGTCATGCCATATGTGATATGGATGAGAGAACATCAATTAGATTTTTTTAACGATTTTATTTTTTTAACATTTCAAACAATGATAAAACATTTAAGTATTTATTTATGTGTGGGTGTGAACCGATTGTTTCTGTTTGTATATATGTTTTTTTATTCATTCCTTCCTTCGTCCGTCCTTCCATCCTGACGTCTACGCTGATAAGAGATATAACAATTTTGTTAGTCTTTACAACGTGGATTCAAAAATTTGGGACGATGGGGAGTGAATGTAAATCTAAGAGCATTTATGGGAGTTAAAATGTGTGGTGTCCATTTTTCCTTCATCATCATGTTGTTGTTGTTGTATTCGTTATGTGTTGATAATGGATTCTGATGTTCTGAGATTCATGCTGCTCTGAAATCGACTGCTGAGTAAACATTTTAAATTTGTAACAGCAGACAAACACCCGCCAATGTCCATTTGCCAGCCTTTTCCTTGGTCTTCAAATTAAATGTCCAAACATAAGTGGGACCACGTTGTCTGAAAATGGAAACAAGAAGAAGAAACGAGTGAAAAAAATAGGGCGAAAAATAAAGAAAAACGTAAATTGCAAGATGACGGAGGCATTAGACAGACAAAAGTAAAAGCTTCGACGTAGACAAAAAAGGGAAATTTTCGGGGGAAAATAATACAAAAAAAAAAAAAAATGAAATAAAATCTCAACAGAATCACACATCCCAGCAGTCATCGGGACAGCCAGTCAGCCAGCCGACATAACCCAAAAAGCTGTATTTTTTCTAGAGATTTACATCGGATGGGACGAGTTGATAAAACAAAAAAGACAACAGCAATCTCTACCAAATTATAATGGACTGTGAAAAGTGCTTTTGCCAAATGGCCAATCATTCAAAATTTCACACACTCATACAGATAGGAATAGCCACAGTAAAAAGGCGGATGACACCATTTTATTTGTTAGTTATGATGTATAAAGAAAATAGAAATAAAATACTTTAGTTTTTTTTGTTATTGTTGCAAAACCTAAATTTAAATCATCATCCAGACTGTTCTAAATTTGACTTAAAAGGGATTCCCGAGAATTCTTGGAGAAAGTTTTTTTTTGCATTTTGAAAATATTTTTATATACCCTTCGCATCACTGTCTTGGGTTCAATGAATGTCTTGGGCTTGCCATAACTATCTTCTTGTTCATCTAGTCCAGTTGGCATCCCTTTTGCCTTTTAAATATTTAACTTAAATTGTTTAATCGACTGTTCATATTACCTCTGGTGCAAAAATGTGATAAGAAACATTTAGAATGTGTTGCGTAAATAAACTAAACATATCCTGACCAAATAGTAAGGGATCGTTACAATGACAACAACAATAAGAAATAATATGTATAGGCATGTCCTCACAAAACAGTCATGTCCTTTATAGTAAAAAATAACAGAATTCAAATACTAAATTGTAGCCAATTCATTTTAAAAACTTGTTTAAACTTCCCAAAATACCGTTTTTTTTGTGAGGAGTTTGTGGGCCGATATCAATACATTTTGGTAGGAAAATTTACTACCCAATGTGAACTCAAAGTATTAATTAACAGCCAATTCGGTTAACAATTACCTAAAATACCGAATAATGGGGGTACCGTTATATGGGAGCTATACTAAAAAGGGGACCGATACCATCAATTTTTGGTAGAAAGACTGCATACCCAATTAGAAGCAATTCTGTTAAAAAGAGTGTTCAAACTCCCCAAAGTACCGAATAATGGTACTCTCCCGTTATATGGGGTTATCCTCAAGTTGAGACGGATATTAATAACTTTTAGTAAGGAGATTTGCTGGCCAATAGGTACTTAAAACACCAAATTACAGCTAATTCGGTTGAAAAACGCCAATATATCGAATAATGTGGGATGCCGATTTGCTGCCCAATTGAAACTTAAATATCAAATATTTTGGGGTAATGTGGACCTATATTTCCAAAATGTCAAAGCTGTATCAGAAATATTGCAAGTCCTATCGTGATTATCGACGTAGAATTTTATTCTGATTAAGAATACTTTACGGCGTCTCCGGTGAATATTTGTAAGTGTTGAAAACGGAATGACAAATTTTTGATGTAGGGTATATAAAAAAGTGAAAAATTTTTTAATAAGTAAATACATTGCGAGAAATATCAATAAAAACAATTTAAAAAAAAACAGATGTTTTAATATTTTTTGACAAATATTGTTTTGAAGGAATATCAACTATGTTGTCAGGGTATTATAGCTTTGTGCAGCCCCAAAAGTTTGTAACGCCGCGAAATACTGGTCCTAGACCCACCTTTAAGTATACCGATCGTCATATCTCGACTAGCTGAATCGATCTAGACATGTGTGTCCGTCTGTCCCTTATAATTTGTAAACACGATACAGGACACAGTTATGGAACAATCTTCACGAAATTTTGCATGTAGGATGGGTCCTGGCCAACGAAGACCCCTATTGTTTGTTGGAAAGATCGATTAATATTTAGGGGATGAAATGGACCAAATACTAAATTTATGTCGGTTTTTCTGGTCGCTCCAGAGGCCGCAATATTGGCCCGAACATCGTGAAATTTTCCATGGGAAAGGGGATCAGGCCAAAGAATATGCATAAAGATCTGTCAATATTTAGCGGTTCAAATGGACGCTGACTTTTGTGTGAAAAATGACAAAATTTGTATTCTATAGCGTATATATTTACCCCTGAAGGACCACTCCAAGAGGAGTGGTTGACCTTTAAATTAATACCAATTATATTGTTGTATGTGCTCGGATGTGGGAGTTACACCTAAATATTTACAGGTATCTCCGTATTCGTATATTATTTAGTAACCCATTATCTCTCTAGAGAGTGGAACTATAGCGCTTTTGAACTTTGAAAGGTTCCAGTTATGGTCAAGGACAACGCCTATAATTTTCGGAGATGATCAGATAATAATTTTGGAATTTAGTGGACCGAAAACTTAATTTTTGTGTTATTTTCGAGTCGATCTATAGACCACAAATGAAAGCCGATCATCACAACTCAACCCACGGTGAAGGGAATCTGGACAATAGCTGAATTGAATACTCGTAATATTCGGAAAATATGTCAGTGTGAGGAAGAAGGTGCAAATATCACCAAATATTGTCCAGGCTCGGAATATACATCCGCAGAAAATTTGAGTTCCTTGGTAGTTGTGTAGGGTATCGTATGGTCGGCCCCGTCCGACTATACTGCTCCGCTCACTGGTTTTTTACCATATATTACCGTCCGTCTGACCATTATAATTTGTCCACATTTATGAACCAAATGCCACGATGAAGGAGAAGAGGGGGTTTGATAATAATGACTAATGATCGGCCAGCATTTAACGAATCAAGAAAGGGACCAAGACTTTTGTGTGAAAGAAAATATTCATTCTAGATATGTTATATTTACTCCCGGAAGACATAATCCGGATAAGTTTCCAGAGCATCCAAGAGGTTGGTGTTCAAACTTATATAAAAGCAAGTAAATAAGTGGTTAAGTCCAACTCAGCCGTACTTGTTATACCCTCCATCACATGTGTGCATTTAAAATTCCTTAAATCGGTCGAAACTTTTAAATGGAGGCTCTATTATTGCATTATGTGTTCCAAATTATAGACACTCAGGTTGGAAACCTGGTGTAGGAACTTCAACATACCGAACCGGGTATAGGGTTTTTTTAATTAAATAATTTCAAGAAAGGAGATTTTTTTTGTTCTCCAAGAAACCAATATGAGAAATAAAAACTTAATAATATTGTAAAAAGGGCATTGAAAACCTAAAAGGAAAATTTTTCGCAAATAATGTGTTTTGTCCCCTATATTACGGAATGCCAAAATGCGGGTAAAAACTTCAAAATATGACAATGGGGCACTACCATTATATGTGAACTATGCTAAAATACGCATTATCAGCCTTCAAGAACCCTTTGTAGCAAATCCATCCATCGGTGGGAAAATGTAGTCCTAACCAGTAAGGGAAGTTCAAAAGTCGGACGGGGCCGACTATATGATACCCTTCACCACTTTGGATACATTCAGAAGATGCTAATATTTACAATATCCTGTAGATAGAACAGACATATAATCTTTAGAATGGGGCGAATTAAATATGTGTTTGTTGTACCATTTACTATACGAGACTATACATGGGAGCTATATCTAAATCTCAACCGATTTCAACAAAATTTTATGTACATCGAGCTGGACACAATTCAGTACTCTGTGCTAAATTTCCTAATCGGACACATATTGGGAGTTTGTGCTTCATTTACCTCAAATCGGTCGAAACTATATATGGGAGCTGTATCTAAATCTGAACCAATTTTCTCCAATTTCAATAGGGTTCGCCCTTGGGCCAAATAAGTGAACTGTGCTAAATTTCATCCAAATCGGATCATAAATGCGACCTGTACTTTGTTCACAAAAATACATGGACGAACGGACAGACGGACATGCGAAAATCGACTCAGAAAATGATTCGAAGCATATTCTCAAAAGGAATCATGGCTCTATCTCGATTCCTTTTGCCTGTTACAAACATATGCACAAAGATATAATACCCTGTTCCACAGTGTGGTGTATAAATGGGAGATATACCTAAAAGTAGCCCGATATACCCCATTCGCATTCAAAGCTCTATTTTAACTATTGCGATCTCGATCGTGATTTTCACAGATACACAGATTGACATGGGTATATCGATCAACTATATATATATATATATATATGTATATATTTTTTTTGGGATCTAAAAAGAATCTTTCGCAGGAGGGTGTAAAAAACATTCTTATGTAAACCAATACCTATATTTATATTTTTGCGAGGAGTTGTGATATACTCTGATGAACAAAGTGCTAAATTACAGAGATGCTTAGGGTACATGGAAACCTACCTTGAGGTCTTAGCCCGTACCAAGCACAGGTACCAATCGATCACACGTATTTGTACGCAATCACCTTATTGGAAGATTAGCGGAGCCCATCTAAAAATCCTGCCTATATATGGATCAGCACCAGGTTGTAATGCAACGCAACACCGAACCGAAACTCGACCCACGATTTGGGTGTAAACCCCCCACCAGCATGATGCTCCTCCAAAATGTCCACAGTAACTATCAGGCTACATCCGCAGACCTGAAGGACCTGACTCCCGTGCTACCGAAAACCTTCGTTCAGGTTCATAATATAATAGAATTTCACCATTTGAACTAATATCTATAGGCTCTACACAATGCACTATAGGTAATTTGCCTTGTTTTTGAGGCAAACATTAATAACAGCCTCCCATCACCACAGGCCTACAAAGTAAAGAATGGACACCAGCGACCAACAACCACACTCTAAGAAGAGTGAGAAATCAAACACAATACAACTGAAATTTAACCTACGACTTGGATGTAAACCACCACCAGCACAATGCTCTCCGAAAGGCCAACAGTAACTGCCAGACTAAATCCGCAGACCTAGAGGCCCTGACGCCGTGCTAACGAAAACGTGCGGTCAGGTTCATAGCCGAATAGAATTCCAAACAGATCGAGACTAATTTCCACACAACCTTCCATCACCACAGGCCTACAAATTTCAGAATGGACACCAACAACCACACACATAAAAGGAGTCACAAGTCAAACTCCATACAACCACGAGCGCAACACACCACACTCCAAGTGCCATGACGGTCATGGCAAATGTAATAAACACAAGAACCACCAGGAACCAAGAGCAAGGAACCACTCATCACCCAGCTATGGCTGAGTCGGTGCCAGACTTCCCCAGAATATAGAGCTATACGTCAACACAGCCCAATTGTCAACCCCTCAGACCAGCAAATGATGAGCCGGTATAGTAAACGCTAAAGCAGCTCATAAAAACACCGGAAGACGACTAACTCAGAAACTCAGAAAGAAAGCCTAGTTATCCTCCCATTAAACACCTTCCTCCTTCCCACAACAAATGCACACATATTCTTATCGCCCACAACCGAAGCGGTTAGATCCCAAAAAATTTTGGTACTCTGAATACCCATTGTCACGATAATACATGCAGCGTGTCATCTCTAAATGATAAATTACGGCCAATTCGGTTAGCAATAATCCTCAAAGTATTTAAAGTAGGTCCGGTGGAGTTATTGGGGGTTATATCAAAATATGGACCTATTTAAGAGTCCATCGATGAACTTAGATATTTGAATGGCCATAAAACATCGTACTGGGAAAAACTGTTTTAATGAATTAAATCGTGGTCAACGCTCGCCAAAAGACGAAGGTCGCCCAAAACCGCCGTTTTACTAGGGATCTACAAATGCATGAACATTATGTGATATACCGTTAGGTAAAGGCATCCCTAGGCATTTTTTTCACCATCAGACATTTTGTATCAAATGAAAACCTTGCTTTAGAAAATTTTGTTCTCACGGGATTCAAAAGACTTTTATAAAATCGGTACATATCGAAGCAAGAATTTTCAAAGACTATTCCAATCTAATGTCCAATGTTGCTCGTGAAAGAAGAAAATGGCAAATGTTTCGCTTGACGATAGTAGGATGGTCAGGCCTGATCACAATTTGCTTGTCTGAAGTCTTCGGAGAAATACGAAAAACGAACATCGACTCAAAGATGCGCATTTTAACTGGAACAAAAATGGAATTGATGGATCATTCGCAGTACAGGCCTGATATCACATTCAATGACTTCAAGATTTTCTTCACCAGAAGATGCACTCCTCTGCTATGGCTTCAAAATTTTTCGGTATTTAGGAGAATTTGGGCAATTTTTCTAAGCATTATACTTTGTTAGTAAAAATTATAATTTTTTGCGTTCTAAATTGACCCTCATATTATGGTCAACTTCCACTTACATTATAGCATTACGAAGTGGTAATAATTTGGCATTTGGCGATTTACAAACCACCTACATTTATATTTCAATCCATTACTTATGACACAACAATTTACCACTTTTCAACTAGAAAAACAATATTACCTCATCCAATAAAAATAGACACACACACAAAAGAATTTTATTTCAATGCCACTTTTCTTTGCAACTCAGCACTTCGCGTAAAAATTTTCATTTGTTTCTATTGGCATCAAATATTGACAGCACTGATGAAAGCTCACAGATAACTCTCTAAACGTTTGTAGCCAAAGCGAAGGCAGCAAAGTTTTTTTGTTTACGATGTGGTGGCGGTGGTGGTATATTAACACTTCTGCCGATTGCTTCGTTTCGTGTCTTATTTCCCCATCGAATTGAGTCACGATGAGACAATTTGGCGTCAGGTCATGGTGCTTGACTTTAATATAAATGGAAAGTTTTTTGTCGTTTTGAATTTTGGCATATTTTTGTGTTCATGTTAGGTTTTGTTCCTGGTTAGGGATGATCATGAAGGAGATATGGGATAGATTTGGGAGTGGATTTTTTTTATAAATATTAATTTTCCAAGGCCTTTATAACGCGTGGAATTTTTAAAGATTCATTTTCCAAGGCCTATATGAGGCGTGGATTTTTTAAAGATTCATTTTCCAAGGCCCATAATAGGCGTGGATTTTTTAAAGATTCATTTTCCAAGGCCCATAATAGGCGTGGATTTTTTAAAGATTCATTTTCCAAGGCCTATATGAGGCGTGGATTTTTTAAAGATTCATTTTCCAAGGCCTATATGAGGCGTGGATTTTTTAAAGATTATTTTTTCAAGGCCTATATGAGGCGTGGATTTTTTAAAGATTATTTTTTCAAGGCCTATATGAGGCGTGGATTTTTTAAAGATTATTTTTTCAAGGCCTATATGAGGCGTGGATTTTTTAAAGATTATTTTTTCAAGGCCTATATGAGGCGTGGATTTTTTAAAGATTATTTTTTCAAGGCCTATATGAGGCGTGGATTTTTTAAAGATTATTTTTTCAAGGCCTATATGAGGCGTGGATTTTTTAAAGATTATTTTTTCAAGGCCTATATGAGGCGTGGATTTTTTAAAGATTATTTTTTCAAGGCCTATATGAGGCGTGGACATTTCAAAGATTATTTTTCAAGGCCTATATAAGGCGTGGATTTTTCAGAGATTATTTTTTCAAGGCCTATATGAGGCGTGGATTTTTTAAAGATTATTTTTTCAAGGCCTATATGAGGCGTGGATTTTTTAAAGATTATTTTTTCAAGGCCTATATGAGGCGTGGATTTTTTAAAGATTATTTTTTCAAGGCCTATATGAGGCGTGGATTTTTTAAAGATTATTTTTTCAAGGCCTATATGAGGCGTGGATTTTTTAAAGATTATTTTTTCAAGGCCTATATGAGGCGTGGATTTTTTAAAGATTATTTTTTCAAGGCCTATATGAGGCGTGGATTTTTTAAAGATTATTTTTTCAAGGCCTATATGAGGCGTGGATTTTTTAAAGATTATTTTTTCAAGGCCTATATGAGGCGTGGATTTTTTAAAGATTATTTTTTCAAGGCCTATATGAGGCGTGGATTTTTTAAAGATTATTTTTTCAAGGCCTATATGAGGCGTGGATTTTTTAAAGATTATTTTTTCAAGGCCTATATGAGGCGTGGATTTTTTAAAGATTCATTTTCCAAGGCCTATATGAGGCGTGGATTTTTTAAAGATTCATTTTCCAAGGCCTATATGAGGCGTGGATTTTTTAAAGATTCATTTTCCAAGGCCTATATGAGGCGTGGATTTTTTAAAGATTTTTTTCCAAGGCCTATAAGGCGTGGATTTTTTAAAGATTTTTTCCAAGGCCTATATGAACTTTGATTTCTTTGTGAGAACAAGTCTATTCAAGAAATTTACGGAGCAATCGAACAGAACCATAACAAATCGATCATATCAAACAATCATTTTTTGTAGTTTTAATTGAAATTGTCATTGCGCGATGAAATGTGGTGAGGTTCCGTGGTGAACAAAACACCAACAGAAAAAGAGAGAAAGCCAACAAAAAAAAAAAAAAAAAAAAAAAAAAACCGAATGTAATTTGGGGCTAAAAACACTTTGTCATTCTAGCGAAGGAAGCATATAACATTTCAAATTTACAACCATCCCAATGACTATTTCTTCCCACTATGACAAATTGTGTAATTTCCACTTGCCATTGAAGAACTGTTGACAATCTCTGAAACCTAAAAAATGCGAAGAACTTAAAACTTTCACGGCATCCGGTTTACCCAGCATAGACTTGTGTCATTCATTTGGTCACGACAGTCAGTCAATCAATCAATCAATTGCGAATTTAACTACCCACCAAACCAGGATCATCACGTTTACGAGCACTTGAACATCATTGACGTCGATTTTGTCAAACATGCCGAACGAGGCAATAACAAAACACCAACAGAAAAAGAGACAAAGCCAACAAAACAAAAAAAACCCTATGTAGATGAATATTGTTTGGTTTTTTAGATAAACGAGAAAGAGATTAAAGGCGTCTACATTATCTATAGTCCTTGAAAAAGCCTATTTAAAAAATCCACGCCTTATGATAGTCCTTGAAAAAGCCTATTTAAAAAATCCACGCCTTATGATAGTCCTTGAAAAAGCCTATTTAAAAAATCCACGCCTTATGATAGTCCTTGAAAAAGCCTATTTAAAAAATCCACGCCTTATGATAGTCCTTGAAAAAGCCTATTTAAAAAATCCACGCCTTATGATAGTCCTTGTAAAAGTCTATTTAAAAAATCCACGCCTTGTAATAGACCTGTTATTAAAAGAAATCCACGATAGTGCAGAACCAATCTCAAAAAATCATATTCGCATTAGGCTCTCGAAGTATAAGAGATATAGTTTCCTTACCTTATTTTATAAACAGGACATTCATAAATATTCTTTGTATCCTGTTTGTCTTTTTGCACCGCCTTGACAAATATAACCGGCATGGCTGGGAATAATTCCTTCAGATAAGCATCGGCTATGGAATTTAATTGCATATCCCAACGAGCACCTTCCATAAACAGTCCATTAATATAGGCACCTTCTCGAGGAGCGGAACTAAAATTATGAAAACATATTTAATAAAGATTTCTCCTATCCACTCCCCTTCCCGAAAAATCCTCTTACGATATTTCATCCTTAAACTTCTTGGATCTGAAACCCATGTTTCCAGTTCTCGCAGTCGCAATTGTAAATCAGCAAACCATGACTGGAGACCCAATGTACTGGGATAGGCCAATTTTGTCCATGACTCCGGCACCTGATCCATAAATAGGGAAGACATCAGATTTTCATGGTTGAGGAGA
>NW_026888715.1:0-12114 GCF_032173495.1 Musca vetustissima
CATTTAAATTTGTTTTAATAAAAAATTATCCAAAATAGCCGGCCTTCAGCCGTGTATTTAAGACTTTCTCCTATGGACAGGCGGAAAATTTGGCTAATGCTTGAAAAAAAAAACATTTAAATAATATTTTTCCTAATAGACGGCCTTTGGCCGGGGATTAAGAATTTCAGACCTTTGAACTTTCCTTACTGGTGAATAGCCCTTCATATTCGGTATTTTAAGGGGTTTAGACACGTTTTTCAACAGAGTTAGCTGTAATTTGGTATTTTCGATAAAATTCACCTATCAGACTGCCTGCCAAAAATTATCAATAGTGGTCTAAGTTTCCGGGTAGTTCCTATATAACACCCGTACACCCATTTTTCGTTATTTTGGGGGTGTTTGGATATGTTTTTCAACCGAATCAATTTTTTAAATATTCATCAGCTATTCGTATGGCAGCATCCACTCGTTTTTTTATTTTTTATGGGTTTTTGTAATATCTCAACTTTCGTTTCCACTTTCCTATTTGTTTGTTACTATCTATACAATATTTGTTTTCATTACTTCCTGCTGTTTTTCTTCTAGCTATGTGTTCCTGTAATTGTTGTGGTCACTTTGTGGCTGCTCCAAAAATGTCCAATATATAAAAAGAATTTTTTATGTGAAGAATTTATAAGTTTTTTTTTAGTTTAAAAATTTTAGTTTAAGATTTGTAGAGTTTATAACAGCGTCATGTAGTAACCAGTAAGAAAAGTTCAAAATTCGGACTGGGCCGACTATACGATACCCTTCACCACTTTGGGAACATACAAGAGATGTTATCTACAATATTCTGTAGATAGAAAAGACATAGAATCTTTGGAGGACTATTGAGATGCAATCGGGCGAAATTATATGTGCTATCTAGATAGATATTTGAACCAATTGAAAAAATCCTATACACATACCATTCAGAAATCAATGAAAAAATTGTATGCCAAACGGGCAGACTTGGATTCTATGGTGTACCATTTGTATGAAATCGAGTAAAGTTATATATAAAGACATGCACCTTATTGAGCAATGCCCTCTGCAAAATTTCGTGTAAATCGAACAAACATAGGCCCTTCGGCGCACCATTTACATAAAATCGAACGAAAATATATATAAGACATATATAAAAATCTGAACCGATTTCCAAAAACCTTATCAGATATAGTTTTTTCTTCAATTGCATTCGCTGTGCAAAATTTTGCTCAATCGGATAAATATTAGGAGTATGGTGTATCAAAAATCGGACGAAAAAATTGATTTAAATAAAACTTCACAGGAATCAGTCTGGACCTAATTCAGTGCATTGTGCAAAATTTTGTCCCAATCAGTCAAATATTGGGAGTTGGGTGCATCATTCACATAAAATCGGACGAAACTCTATATGGGAGCTATATCTAAATCTAAAGCGATTCCAACAAAACTCGCGCAGACATCAATCTGGACCTAATTCAGTACTCTTTGCAAAATTTTGTCTCAATCGGACAAATATTGGGAATATGGTGTATCATTCACAAAAAATCGGACGAAGCTATATATGGTAGCTATATGTAAATCTAAATCGATTTAAACAAAACTTCGCATACATCAGTCTGGACCTAATTCGGTGCACTGTACAAAATTTTGTCCCAATCGGACAAATATTGGGAGTTGGGTGCATCTTTCACATAAAATCGGACGAAGCTATATATGGGAGCTATATCTAAATCTGAACCGATTTTCTCGTCCTTGGGCCAAATAAGTGAACTGTGCCAAATTTCATCCAAATCGGATTATAAATGCGACCTGTACTTTGTTCACAAAAATACATGGACGGACGGACGGACATGCGTAAATCGAATCAGAAAGTGAATCTAAGCATATACTCGAAATTAACCATGGGTCTATCTCGATTACTTTTGCCTGTTACAAACATATAAACAAAGACATGTACCACAGTGTGGTGAAGGGTATAAAAACATGAGTGAATAAAGAAGAAACAATTAGCTGAAGCAAAATAATACTCAGGAAACGTGAATAACGGTTTTAGCAGGCCTTGAAAAATATCCTTTAAAAATCCACGCCATTGCAAGACTTTAAAAAAATATTCTTCAAAAAATCCACGCCATTGCAAGACTTTAAAAAAATATTCTTCAAAAAATCCACGCCATATTGCGGGCCTTGAAAAAATAATCTTTAAAAAATCCACGCCTTGTCTAAGTAGGCGTTGAAAAAATATTCTTTAAAAAATCCACGCCATATTGCGGGCCTTGAAAAAATAATCTTTAAAAAATCCACGCCATATTGCGGGCCTTGAAAAAATAATCTTTAAAAAATCCACGCCTTGTCTAAGTAGGCGTTGAAAAAATATTCTTTAAAAAATCCACGCCTTGTCTAAGTAGGCCTTGAAAAAATATTCTTTAAAAAATCCACGCCTTGTCTAAGTAGGCGTTGAAAAAATATTCTTTAAAAAATCCACGCCTTGTCTAAGTAGGCGTTGAAAAAATATTCTTTAAAAAATCCACGCCTTGTCTAAGTAGGCGTTGAAAAAATATTCTTTAAAAAATCCACGCCTTGTCTAAGTAGGCGTTGAAAAAATATTCTTTAAAAAATCCACGCCTTGTCTAAGTAGGCGTTGAAAAAATATTCTTTAAAAAATCCACGCCTTGTCTAAGTAGGCGTTGAAAAAATATTCTTTAAAAAATCCACGCCTTGTCTAAGTAGGCGTTGAAAAAATATTCTTTAAAAAATCCACGCCTTGTCTAAGTAGGCGTTGAAAAAATATTCTTTAAAAAATCCACGCCTTGTCTAAGTAGGCCTTGAAAAAATATTCTTAAAAAAATCCACGCCTTGTGAAGCTAGGCCTTGAAAAAATATTCTTTAAAAAATCCACGCCTTGTCTAAGTAGGCCTTGAAAAAATATTCTTTAAAAAATCCACGCCTTGTCTAAGTAGGCCTTGAAAAAATATTCTTTAAAAAATCCACGCCTTGTCTAAGTAGGCCTTGAAAAAATATTCTTTAAAAAATCCACGCCTTGTCTAAGTAGGCCTTGAAAAAATATTCTTAAAAAAATCCACGCCTTGTGAAGCTAGGCCTTGAAAAAATATTCTTTAAAAAATCCACGCCTTGTCTAAGTAGGCCTTGAAAAAATATTCTTTAAAAAATCCACGCCTTGTCTAAGTAGGCCTTGAAAAAATATTCTTTAAAAAATCCACGCCTTGTCTAAGTAGGCCTTGAAAAAATATTCTTTAAAAAATCCACGCCTTGTCTAAGTAGGCCTTGAAAAAATATTCTTTAAAAAATCCACGCCTTGTCTAAGTAGGCCTTGAAAAAATATTCTTTAAAAAATCCACGCCTTGTCTAAGTAGGCCTTGAAAAAATATTCTTTAAAAAATCCACGCCTTGTCTAAGTAGGCCTTGAAAAAATATTCTTTAAAAAATCCACGCCTTGTCTAAGTAGGCCTTGAAAAAATATTCTTTAAAAAATCCACGCCTTGTCTAAGTAGGCGTTGAAAAAATATTCTTTAAAAAATCCACGCCTTGTGTAGGCTCTTTAAAAAATCCACGCCTTGTCTAAGTAGGCGTTGAAAAAATATTCTTTAAAAAATCCACGCCTTGTCTAAGTAGGCGTTGAAAAAATATTCTTTAAAAAATCCACGCCTTGTGGGGATCCTTAAAAAATATTCTTTAAAAAATCCACGCCTTGTGGGGATCCTTAAAAAATATTCTTTAAAAAATCCACGCATTTTTTAAGCATGAAAAAAGTATTCTTTAAAAAAATCCATGCCTCCTCCTTGAGAGGAACTATTTTCCGACTCTCAAAGTATTACCCAGAAATTGTTAATTATTTTCCTCCACAACTAATTAAAAATAACCCACAAAAAAAAAATTACAAATTAATTACTCTTCAATGGTGTGTATCGAAAACTGGCAGGTGACAGGAGGACTAAAAGTTTCACGTGATAAATCACCGGTGACTTATGACCAGCACCACCACCACGAAGTAATTCTATTACTTTCTTATTATTTTTCTTCTTTTCCATTTTCTTCTTCATCGTTTCTGCTTCCAAACACATAAAAATTAGAGTTTCATTTTGGTCTCGTACATTCCATGAGCTTCCCAGAAGAAGATGTGATTCAATTAATTCACATGACATGATGATGATGGCGATGACTGTTTGTGGTTCTTGTCTCTCGACGACAATGACCAAGTTTTACACAGTCGGTTTTGGAGTACGACAATAACGCCTCAAATTGGTGTACACCACATGAGTGGAGGTGTGTAAGAGTGTGTCGCTGTGTCTTCAGTGCCAGTTCATTTCATCATCACCACAAAACATCATTCATCTTGAAGGTTTCCTAGGCCATGCTGCTGCTGCTAAGCCCTCCAAAAAAAAAAATCTACATCAACAACAACGAAAACAAACAAATCATAATAGTTGACTCTCTGTTACTAAGTGTCGTCGTCGTCGTCGTTGTCGCCTGTGAGGTTGAGTGGTGGCGGTCACCAAAATTGCCGGGTGCTGATGATGAGCGATGGTGGTGATGATGGGTGGGTTGGCTGCCTGGTTGCTGAGGTTCAAGATGCTGCCGCCACTGACTGAGGGTCTGAGTAATGACTCTCTGATGAGATTGCGGGCCACCACAACATTCGTACCGAAGAGCAGCGAATTCAATCAGAGCAGCAAACACCAGTAGCTGCTGTTCAACCCAACGCCATGTCACCTTTTTTTCGATTTCTACCCGGAGGAGGTTAATAGGCCGAGGCAGACAGCAAAAGCCCACCATGCAATGCCAGTTATTTTGCCGAGCAGACAAGCAGTCAGTCAATCTGCTAGTCGGTCCATGACCATAAATTTCAATTATTTGTCTCACATTCATATAACTGCCACAATTTATTAAGTATCTTTGAGATACTTAAATGACAACAATCATCAAATAGCAGCAGCAACAACAACAACAACAACAATGACTACATGAACGCCAACAATAAAATCGGTGGAAGAAATGTCGTCGTATGTGGTGTAGACCCAGCAAGTGAATAATTTGTTTGGTGTTTGGGTTGATGGTATACAGGGATGCCGGAGTCAACATTTTCCCACAATCGAGGGTATTTTCGTGAAAAAAATCTGGGTAAAATTGGAAGTGGAAAAGTGGTGCCACAAAAATTACTGTGTCTTTGGATACAGAAACCCTTTAAAATAACCTAGGGAAAAATTTTTCAAATTTCTTCCAAAAAATGTTTTGAATTTGGGTTCAATTTTTGTCCCCTTTAAAGGTATTCCGTTAATAGATATTTTTGGATTTTCTTGAGCCTAAAATGTTGGTCCAAATTTTCATTGAAAGATACATTATTTTTTCATCGTATTCTGTATTAATGTCCAAGGTCCTACGAAGATGATTCCCTGATGGTCTCATAACCCAGTGTTTCCTTTAAAATTTTATCAAATTTGACAATTCTGTCACGACATCCCTAACACCTCTGATACTGTTCTTTTTTATCTGTTTGTTTTTTGTTTGTTTGCTTGGCCACAGACCGAGTCACAGAGTATCATTCAACCTAATGTCAGTACCAGCAACACAGATCAGCAGCAGCAGCAGCCGTAAAGCGTGTAACAAGTAAATACTGCGAATGTGAGGAAAATAAATAAGAAAATTAATTTGTTTATGAACAACAACAGCAACAAAAAAAAAAAAAAAAAAAACGACAACAAATAGACAATGAGAAATGCTAAAAATAAAACTAAAAAAACGGAAAAGACTATAACCGAATATAAAACAATCCACCCGCTAGTCAGAAAAAACAGTAAGGAAATTGCAGAAAGGGCTATCCGAGCTATGGATTTTTATAAAAGTAATATTTTTTCAAAAAGCTATGAGCTATGGATTTTTTTAATAATGATTTTCTAAGCAAAGGAATTTACATTTTTTTAAATGAGACCTAGTATTGAATTTTTTTTATACTCTTCACCACTCTGTGGTACGGGGTATTATGTATGTGTGCATATGTTCGTAACAGGCAAAAGGAATCGAGATAGACCCATGGTTCCTTTTAAGAATATGCATAGAATCACTTTCTGTTCGTCTGTCCGTCCATGTATTTTTGTGAGCAAAGTACAGGTCGCATTTATGATCCGATTTTGATGAAATTTGGCAAAGGTCACTTATTTGGCCCAAGGACGAACCCTATTGAAATTGAAGAAAATCGGTTCAGATTTAACTCCCATATATATTTTCGTCCGATTTAAGGTAAATGCTGCACCAAAGTCCCTAAATATGTTTCGATTTACACAAAATTTGGCACTGCGCACTAAATTGAGTCTAGAATGATGCGTGCTAAGATTCGTGAAAATCGGTTCAGATATAGATATAGATGGATGAAATTTGGCACATGTCACTTATTTGGCTCAAGGACGAACCTCAATAAAATTGAAGAAAATCGGTTCAGATTTAACTCCCATATATATTTTTGTCCGATTTAACGTAAATGGTGCACCAATGTCCCTAAATATTTTTCGATTTACACAAAATTTGGCACAGCGTAATGAATTAGGTCTAGAATGATGTGTGTTAAGTTTCCTGAAAATCGGTCCAGGTTTAGATGAACCTCCCATATATTGTTTCGTCCGATTTAATGTAAATGGTTTACCAAAGTCCCTATTTATCTTCTGATTTGCACTAAATTTCGCACAGCGTAGTGAATTAGGTCTAGAATGATGTGTGTTAAGTTTCCTGAAAATCGGTCCAGATTTAGATATAGCTTCCATATATAGTTTCGTCCGATTTTAGGTAAATAGTGCACCAAAGTCCCTATATATCTTTCGATGTGCACAATATTGGGCATGGCGTGCTGAATTACGCTATGTTTGCTAAGTTGGAAATCTGTTCAGATTTTGAAATAGCTCCTATATATTCTTTTTTTCCGAGTTTATGTAAATTGTGCACTAAAGACCCAAGGTTTGTCCGATTGCCACACAATTCTTTAAAATGAACTGTGGTTAATATAAATTATTCTCTGGCAAGTCTCTTTGAAATCGGTTCAGTTTTAGATATAGTTGCACCAAACTCCTCATTTTTATCAAGATATGTATCCAAATAATCAACGGGTGTCCGATTGATATTTGCTATAAATTAATTTACATAATTTTGTCCCATTGTATGGAGCAATTCTATATCCGACCAAATGAAAAATTTAGTGTAGGTTGCAGAATGACATGTTTATGGATCCAAATTAATGTTACTGGTCCTTCAATAATGCGACGTCCGTTAGGATTCATCTGTTAAATATACCCAAAGTGGTAAAGTGTATCATAAAGTCGGCCCCGTCCGATTTTATTAATTTCCTTACTGGTTAAAGTTCTGTTTTCCCAAAAGTTCAAAATCCGTATAAGGTAATTTATTAAAATGGAAATGATGCACAGAAATTTCATTTAAATCCGCGATATTTTCAAAAACATTTGTTGCCAATTTTTTGGAAGGCTAGTTTCCGCCGTTCTAGTATATTGATTTTCACGAAGAAGATTGTATATCATCCGAAACGTAAAAACCTTACTGATCGCTGTTACCCATACCATTTAGTTGACAGATCCAATAAATTGGCCCGAAAAATAGGTTTTTTTTTGAAATTTTATCGCACAAAATGTTCACCTTCGGATGGGTATTAGTCTGAAGCTGTACATACTACATATAAAAATATATATCAAAGTACTCAGATTCGCGACTACAATAATCTTATAATTGATGTTTAGAAATTCCTGTTTTCGTATTAAAATAAGAAGTAAAATTCAAAAAAAAAACTCAAAATCGAGCTTCAAAATGTCAGCATCATTTAAAGGTATATGCAGATAAAATTTTAAAAAATGATACATAAGAGACGTAGTTCCCATTTTGTTGGCTTCTAGTTTTACTTTGACACGAAGATCGTGAAATGAGCAGCTTAGTCACAAATCGATAGAGAACATAAAAAACACATTTTTTTACATTAAAGTAGACACAGCTTCCACCCAAATAAAGTTTGGAAAGGCTTGCAATGACCGATCAGTTAACCCAAAACTATTAACTTTTTTCATATACTTAAGTAATTCCCGAGTTATAAAGCGGTGAACCTCCGTTTCAGCTATGTTAAACCAGTGAGCAGAGCAGTATAGTCGGACGGGGCCGACCATATGGTACTCATCACAACTACTACGTAAATCTAAATTTCTGCGGTTCTATATCCTGGGCAATATTTCGCTATATTTGAACTCTCTTGACCGACTAGAGGCAAACAAATGTTACTAATATTCAGTACAGAAGTTCTGTATTACTTGTCCAGATTACCTTCATGTTCGGTTTTCAACTGTGGCCTATCGATCGATTCCCAAAAAGAACACAAAAAAATAAGTTTTCGGTCAACTTTATCCCAATATTATTATCTGATCATCACCGAAATTATAGGCGTTGTCCTTGACCATACCTGGATCCTCATGGAAAATTTCCAAGCGATCAGTGTTTTATTTTTGTGTGGAAATGGGTAAGCACCGGTATATATTTAAGTGTAACTCCATCCTCCGAGTACATACGACAATAAATTTGGTATCAATTTAAAGATCAACCACTCTTCTGGGATATACCATCATCATCTCGGGTCTATGTCCTTCTGGGGGTAAACATATACACTAAAGAATACAAATTTGGTCATTTTTTCACACAAAAGTCAAGGCCCATTTGACCCGCTAAATATTGACCAATCTTTATCAAAATAGGAATGCATATTCTTTAGCCCGATCCCGTTCTCCATGTTAAATTTCACGATGTTCGGGCCATAATTGCGGCCTCTGGAGCGACCAGAAAATGGACAAAAACAAAGTTTTTGGTCCATTTCATCTCCTTAATATTAATCGATCTTTTTTGGCCAGAACCCATCATACATGCAAAATTTCATGAAGATTGGTCCATAACTGTGGCCTGTATCGTGTTTACAAATTATAATGAACGGACACACATGTCTAGATCGACTCAGCTAGGACCAATATTTCGCGGCTTTACAAACTCTTGGGGCTGCACAAAGCTATAATATCCTGACAACATAGTTGTGTAGGGTATACAAATCAGATGTTTCAGGTTCTGCTTACATTATATACATACCTATTGTTTCTACGTCTTCTAGTGATATATACGTTTATCTTTTCTTGATTGCAAATTTTCGACCAACTAACCCACTGTCCAAAACCCAAGAAACAACATTGAAAAAGGTTAGTAATACGAAAAAAATACCTGCAAATTATAACCCGCTGTTGCTGACATATAGAAAAACCCCCAAACAATAATACATTGTAGCGCAAAAAATAAATATTTTTCTTTTTTCCCAGCAAACAATCTTCGACATTTTTTTCCTTGTCGACACCATCGTCGTCGTCGTCACCGGCTAACGACGTTTTGTTTTAATTTAAAATGCAGAAGAAAAAATAGACACAACACAAAAAAAACCAACAACACCCTCAACGACGGAAGTCACAAACACAAATAAACAAGACAGGCAGGCAGGCCGATAGACAGACAAACATTTAGCCGGGTAGATAGACAGACAAACATTTAGCCGGGTAGATAGACAGACATACAAACACACAAACACAAATGATAATAACTATAGGTCACGTTACACTCGAAGAGAAATGTCTGTCCGTTGCGTCTGTGAGTGTTTGGTGGCGGGTGCTTGGCGTTTGCCTCGACATTGCTGGGCAGCAGCAGCAGCATAGCGTATAGCATTTTAATGAGTTTGACGACGACGTACCCCACTCACCGGTGTGTCGTGTCGCTGTGACTGTGGGAATGTTTTATTATTCGCGGTGAATGAACACAACAACATTTAATGATTTACTATAACAAACAAGTGGTTTTTTTTTGTTGATGTTGTTGGAGTTCTTCTTCACGTTGTTGTTGTTGTTGCTGTGATTGTTGGTCTTAATACATAATAAAAATCAAGTTCGCTGTGTGAATGTGAATTAAAAAAATATACAAATGCAGCGCCAATATTTTGAAAACATAGATCTTCCCAGCTGATGTACTGACCAAGACAATTTATTTTTTTCTTTTCGTTTTGGTTTGGAATTAATGATGGGTGGCGAAAGCGGTGTGTGGAATTACTTCCTATTAAAGATGTTTTTCAAATGTATTTTTTCTGGCCTATTATAGGCGTGGATTTTTTCAAGGCCTACTTAATGCGAAAGGCGTGGCCAAGGATGGTTTTTCAAATAAGGCCTAGATAGGCGTGGATTTTTTAAAGAATATTTTTTCAAGGCCTAGCTTCACAAGGCGTGGATTTTTTAAAGAATATTTTTTCAAGGCCTACTTAGACAAGGCGTGGATTTTTTAAAGAATATTTTTTCAAGGCCTAGCTTCACAAGGCGTGGATTTGTGGATTTTTTTTTTTTCAACACAAGGCGTGGATTTTTTAAAGAATATTTTTTCAAGGCCTAGCTTCACAAGGCGTGGATTTTTTAAAGAATATTTTTTCAAGGCCTAGCTTCACAAGGCGTGGATTTTTTAAAGAATATTTTTTCAAGGCCTAGCTTCACAAGGCGTGGATTTTTTAAAGAATATTTTTTCAAGGCCTACTTAGACAAGGCGTGGATTTTTTAAAAAATATTTTTTCAAGGCCTACTTAGACAAGGCGTGGATTTTTTAAAGAATATTTTTTCAAGGCCTACTTAGACAAGGCGTGGATTTTTTAAAGAATATTTTTTCAAGGCCTACTTAGACAAGGCGTGGATTTTTTAAAGAATATTTTTTCAAGGCCTAGCTTCACAAGGCGTGGATTTTTTAAAGAATATTTTTTCAAGGCCTAGCTTCACAAGGCGTGGATTTTTTAAAGAATATTTTTTCAAGGCCTACTTAGACAAGGCGTGGATTTTTTAAAGAATATTTTTTCAAGGCCTACTTAGACAAGGCGTGGATTTTTTAAAGAATATTTTTTCAAGGCCTACTTAGACAAGGCGTGGATTTTTTAAAGAATATTTTTTCAAGGCCTAGCTTCACAAGGCGTGGATTTTTTAAAGAATATTTTTTCAAGGCCTACTTAGACAAGGCGTGGATTTTTTAAAGAATATTTTTTCAAGGAATATTTTTTCAAGGCCTACTTAGACAAGGCGTGGATTTTTTAAAGAATATTTTTTCAAGGCCTACTTAGACAAGGCGTGGATTTTTTAAAGAATATTTTTTCAAGGCCTACTTAGACAAGGCGTGGATTTTTTAAAGAATATTTTTTCAAGGCCTACTTAGACAAGGCGTGGATTTTTTAAAGAATATTTTTTCAAGGCCTAGCTTCACAAGGCGTGGATTTTTTAAAGAATATTTTTTCAAGGCCTACTTAGACAAGGCGTGGATTTTTTAAAGAATATTTTTTCAAGGCCTACTTAGACAAGGCGTGGATTTTTTAAAGAATATTTTTTCAAGGCCTACTTAGACAAGGCGTGGATTTTTTAAAGAATATTTTTTCAAGGCCTACTTAGACAAGGCGTGGATTTTTTAAAGAATATTTTTTCAAGGCGTGGATTTTTTAAAGAATATTTTTTCAAGGCCTAAGACAAGGCGTGGATTTTTTAAAGAATATTTTTTCAAGGCCTACTTAGACAAGGCGTGGATTTTTTAAAGAATATTTTTTCAAGGCCTAGCTTCACAAGGCGTGGATTTTTTAAAGAATATTTTTTCAAGGCCTAGCTTCACAAGGCGTGGATTTTTTAAAGAATATTTTTTCAAGGCCTAGCTTCACAAGGCGTGGATTTTTTAAAGAATATTTTTTCAAGGCCTAGCTTCACAAGGCGTGGATTTTTTAAAGAATATTTTTTCAAGGCCTACTTAGACAAGGCGTGGATTTTTTAAAGAATATTTTTTCAAGGCCTACTTAGACAAGGCGTGGATTTTTTAAAGAATATTTTTTCAAGGCCTACTTAGACAAACAAGGCGTGGATTTTTTAAAGAATATTTTTTCAAGGCCTACTTAGACAAGGCGTGGATTTTTTAAAGAATATTTTTTCAAGGCCTACTTAGACAAGGCGTGGATTTTTTAAAGAATATTTTTTCAAGGCCTACTTAGACAAGGCGTGGATTTTTTAAAGAATATTTTTTCAAGGCCTACTTAGACAA
>NW_026888716.1:0-11977 GCF_032173495.1 Musca vetustissima
TATGAGTGACACACACAATGCATGAAGAAAATCAAAATAGTTTTGATTTTGAAAATGAACCCCTATCAATCTGGTGAATAATATTCATTTTGAAAGTTGTCAGTAAATAATTTTGTGTCAAAAATAATAAAATTGTGACGGAATAAAAAACAACTGAATTTACGACTCAAAATGCAATTTTTGGGGCAAAAATCGATTTTTTGGAATAGCGATTGAAGAGTTTGCCATACACTAGTCAATCTCACATATACAAAAAGGGGTTCATCGGCATGACGGCATGATTTATAGTGTATGGGGCCCTTTATGTTATGTCACCATATCATAGACATCTTCATTAGTCTATGACCATATCGTGCCATAACATAATGTCAAAGACCTGAAATAGTAAAGACCAAAGACATAAAAGTATAAAGATAGGACAATTGATACGTAAACCATTTCCAACAGATGGATTTTTCTCTGTTGTTACGATATCATAACAACAGAGAGAACAATATTAAACGTTTTTAATGCTATATCTAAAGCTTATTAAATAAAAAAATATATATTGAGTGCAGATTTCCGATTTTATTTACAATTTATAAACACATTATCGCGTATTGGCGTTTTTATTGTTAACATGCCTCTGTTATATCTGATTCCCCCTGGATATTTTTTTATAAACTATTTTGTCAAAATGCATTTTGTCGAGTCTTTACGGTTTCTATGTCTTTGTAAAGACTGGACAAAATGCATTTTCCAAAAAAATTTCAATTTTTCGATATAGATGGTGTTGAAGACGACTGGAAAAAATGCAGATTTCGAAAGCTCTCTCAGAAAAAAATATGGCTCCCAACATTGAGTGTAATGTTATAGATTGTCTCAACAAATGCTTGCCATTTTTTTTTTCAAAAATAAAAAGCTTAATTTGAATTTGTCAAAATAGAGACATTGTAGACGAATTATTTTTACAACGGCGTTGGTTTACCAAATATTGCTCAAACGGACGATTAGATCCTAGAAACGGCGATACCCCCAAATCGCACACAATGGTAAAAAACCGCCCGTATAATTAGGTATATGAGTGGATATGCCTAATTAATGACCGATATAGCTCAATATCGTACCCAATATTTTATCTCAATACTTTCCTTCAGGAGTTATCATTATATGGGTGGGATGCCTAAATGCTGGCCGTTGTATTTCATCATCGTCAGGTTGGAGTTTTTTTTATTACGATATCGTTAGAAGACGGATTGATTACAAAATCGTCTTAGAAGTTCATATTTTATAGGGTAAAAACTGACAATTTCGAGTAACGAATGTCCCCCATCAGATAACTATTTTAATATAAAAAGGGGGTTACATGGGGACTTGCCCTAAAAGGGGGCCAATATTAATCATTTTTGGTAGGGAGATTTGTTACCATATAGGACTACAAAATACCAAATTACCGCGAATTCGGTTGAAAAACGCGTTCAAGAAAAAATACAGAAAATTGGAGGGTAACCCTATATGGGAGACTACCCAAAAAAATTTACCTATATGTATAATTTTTTGTGGAGAAATTTTCTACCCAATAAGAACACAAAGCACTAAATTACAGCCAACTCAGTCGAAAAATACGCTCTAAACCCCCAAAGTACAGAATATGTAGGGGTACCGTTTTATAAGAGCTACCAAAAAAAGTGCACCTATATATATAATTTTTAGTGGGGAAATTTTGTACCTAATAAGAACCCAGTGAACCAAATTACAGCGAATTCAGTCGAAAAACGCACTCAAGAACCGACAATTGGAGGGTACCCTTATATGGGAGCTATGCCTAAATCTGGACCGATATAGCCCATCCTCGAAATTGACCTGCCTGCAGACAAACTTATGCAAAATTTTGGCGATCTATCTCAATTAATATACCCTCCATACTATGGTGGAGGGTATAAAAGGTGGTTAAGTTCGGCCGAGGCGAACTTTATATATCCTTCAACATGATCTTTCAGGAGAAAATTAAATTACAACAAATTCCGATTAAAAACATGGCAAAAATACCGAGATTGGGGGTACAATTTTATAGGGGCTACCCTGAACTTGGATCTATATTAATCATTTTTTATGGAAGTTCGCTATATATTAGGAACCCAAAACGCCAAATTATAGGTTATTTCGAGGAATTGCAAACGAAATGACAATGTTAATAAAGATTGGAGGGTATAAAAGTCGAAAAACTGAAACAGACCCAATATCCACACTCGAAGGAAGTATTCGATTTGTTCCAAACAACGAACATGGAGAGTGGAGTAAATATCGGTCAATATTTTTGTAAAAAAATAGGTAATATGTATTTCACATCTTAATATTAGTACCTGACATCCATCTGGATAAGAAAACACAACTAAATTTGATTTTAGACATCACTTTTAATCTAGCATATTGGTCATTGTCTTTATCCAGCATTACAATAACCAATCCAAAAGTAAATATTTTTTTATTTTATCAGCAAAAAGGTTTCATCATGGATATATTTGATGAGAGATGATTCATTGGACGATATGTACCTAGAAATGCCCAAAGAAATATCAAACAGCGGTTTAGTCGGCAATTTTTGAAGACTAGTATTATCATTACTGCAGCTCATTCTGTTCTCATTTTTGTTCACCCTTTTCTCCGATTGTACTTTTTTCAAATTGTAAATATTTCGAAAATTTACTTCATAAATATACTTTTTTTTGAAAAATTTCCTCAAAATTTCCTGTTTGTCGAAATTCCAGTGCATTTCAGAGAATATAAAAATCATTTCACTCAAAATTTAACATTATGTTATGTCATAGACTAATGAAGATATAGACGACGAAATACTCAAAAAAGTCAAGTGACTCAAAATAAAAAAACTCAAAAATGTTTAAAGACGTTTTTTGGGGAAAATGGCCTGTTTTTCTTTAATGTTTTTATCTGAGGATATAGTTTTTGCTTAAAACTAACTATATTTAGTGATATTCTAAATTAAAAGGTTCAAACATTTAAGTAAATCGGCATTTAAAATTGAGTAGCGCATTCAGCAGACTCAATTCAGAGAGGACTGGTGAGAGCATTTCGTCGTCTATATCTTCATTAGTCTATGGTTATGTCACCATACCGTGACATAACATAATGTTATACCCCACCGACATCTATATTTTATTCGTGACTATGAAATGTCCTATCTTTATACTTTTATGTCTTTGTTTATGGCTTTGTGAATTACAATAAATGGTGCATGGATTCACTATGGTTTCTTGCTTGGCTAGTTAGTGTTGCCAATTCTGTGTTGACGCCTGAAGGTATGCTTGCATTTTGAAAATTAAATATAAAAATAATACTTTTGAATGTACGTCAATAGATGGCGCTATGAGAATATTGTATTTTGTAATACATTAACATTATTTAGTTTTAGGTTTTCTCCTTCGAGTTGGTTTTAGTACAAAATATGTTATTGTTTGTCTGTTGAAATTACAATAGAAAGCAGTATACACATTATCAGTATTGCCTGACAGTGTGTGACCCATTTTATGTTTGTTTCATCGTGTGGCTGTCATTCGTTGCTATGTTTTTAACTCACAGAACTTTGAAATGTACCTCAGTTCCTGCTAATAATAGGATTTAAGAATAGCCAAAATTGACCACAACTTTTCCCAACTATTTTCATAGAAGGTAAAATAAATTGATCTAAAATAACCGCCTTTAATTGGTATTGTGGGGAGTTTGGGCACATTTTATAATTGGTTATAATTTTTTGTGTTTTAAATTCCTACCAAAGATTATCAATATTGATCTATTTTTTTGGCATAGCCCCATAACGTGACCCAAGTCCATTATTCGATATTTTGTGGCGTTTGAGAACCTTTTTTAACCGAATTGGCTGCAGTTCGACAATTCCAGGCTTCAAACCATGACACCTGAGTGAGATTTAAACACTAACCAGATGATCTTATAATAATGTATGCGTCATAATCTCAGTCTGAACAAATTGGATATTAGGTGTGTCTGGTTACATTTCCAGTAACATTTATTCAGTAAGTTCTAGTTCAGAGAGTAAGCCTTTCTTACTCTCTTTTGCGATAAGACTGAAAAAAGTAAACAGACAACATTTAGTAAGATTCAGCACATAAACATTCAAGAAAACATTTGATTTGTGCCAAAATAAACAACAAACAAAGGACGAACACAATTATTTGTATTGCATTTAATATTTAAAATAAAATGAATAATAAAAGAAAAATTGATCTGGTATGTTCCCCGGGAACATTTAAGCTTCCTGCATCAATACATTGCTCTCTATCTGGAACTTGCTTAAAAATATATAAGGAATTAGTTTCTAATTTAATGAAACTTTGCACTACTTACAAATTTTCTTCCATTTCCTGTAATTAACTTCAAATTAAACTTTGCAAATTAAAAAAAAATGTTTTGACTCTCTTTTACTGGATTTTTGTGTAAACAGACATTTAGTAACATTTGGTAACAATTGTTACCAAATATCGAATTAACAGAGAGATCTATTATGTTGGCTTCTTTTATTGTAAAAGATTAAAGGAGCACGATGCCCAAATTCAAGTTTGTCGCTGATATTTCTTTATACAGGCATGTCACAGATTTCGCTCGAAATGGTTTCAATTTCGTATTTCCATTCCGATTGTTTATGTTTTACATTCTCCAGATTCCGATCGATGTAATGAATTTCGAAAACTGAAACTAGACCCCTTTTCTTAGGTTAAATATGGCAATATTACTCTAAACAAAACTAAAACTATGAAAAATTCATATAGTTGGGAACATTTGGAAAAAATTTGTATTTTAAACTTATTAATTTTGTTAAAAATAAAATTATTAATTTTGATGTTAAGAAAATATTGGTTTTCAAGAAAAAAATTGTGTGACAAAACATTGCTAAAATTTGCTTTCATTTATTGATAAATTAAAATGCCAATAATTCAAAGAAAAAATAACAAAAATGTGAATTTAAATATGATTTTTTAAATAAAAATAATATTTTCTTTACTTTGAAGAAAGTTCATAGTGTTTTTAAGTAAAATATTCTGACAAAAAACCATTCCACTTCCACTTAGATATATCTTCCATTTATATCAACAGTGATTTCATTCCGAAAATAATTTCCGTTTTCTGAAGAAGCTAAAACGGAATTAATTACACTTTCGATCGGAATTCATTTCTGTGACTTGCCAGATTAATTGACATTTCATACAAAGTCAACATAACATGCCAGACCTGAATCCTCCTATATATTTCCCTTTTTTATACCCTTCACCACACTTTGATACAGGGTATTATGTCTTCGAGTATATGTTTGTAACACGCAAAAGGAATGGAGATAGACCAATGTAATTTTGAGAATAAGCATAGAATCACATTCTGAGTCGATTTATGCATGTCCGTCCGTCCATGTATTTTTGCGAACAAAGTACTGGTTACATTTATAATGCGATTTGGATGAAATTTGGCACATGTCACTTATTTGACCCAAGGGCGAACCCTATTGAAATTGAAGCAAATCGGTTCAGATTTAGATATAGCTCCCATATATAGTTTCGTCCGATTTTTTGTAAATAGTGCACCAAATTCCCAATATTGGTCCGATTGGGACGAAATTTTGCACAGAGTATTGAATTAGGTCCAGATAGATATAAGCCAAGTTTTATTGAAATCGGTTCTGATTTATATATATCTCCCATGTATATCTTCATCCAATTTTATGTAATTGGAGCACCATACTGCCAATATTTGTGCGATTGAGACAGAATTTTGCACAGCGTACTGAGTTAGGTCTGGATTGATGTATGTGAAGTTTTGTTGGAATCGGTTCAGATTTAGATATAGCTCCCATATATAGTTTCCTGCCATATATAGTCCGATTTTGTGTAAATGAACAGCTTACTGAATTAGGTCCAGATTGACGTATGTTTGTAAGTTTTGTTGGAGTCGGTTCAGATTTTGATATAGCTCCTATAAAAAGTTTCGTCCTATTTTATATAAATGGAGCACCATACTGCCAATTGAGACAGAATTTTGCACAGTGTACTGGATTAGGTCCAGATTGATGTATACAAAAAGTTTGTTGAAATCGGTTCAAATTAAGATATAACTCCCATACATAGGTTCGTCCGATTTTGTGAAACTCCCAATATTAGTCCGATTGAGACAAAATTTTGCACATAGTACTGAATTAGGTCCTGATTGATGGTGCGAAGTTTTGTTGAAATCGGTGCAGATTTTGATATAGCTCCCATATATTGTTTCGTCCGATTTTTTGAAAATGATTCACCAAACTCCCAATATTTGTCCGATTGAGACAAAATTTTACACAGAGTACTGAATAGATTTACTTCAGATTGATATATACCAAGTTTTATTGAAATCGCTCCCATATATATCTTCGTCCGATCATATGTAAATGTAGCACCATACTTCCAATATTTGTCCGTATTGAATTGAAGACATTTCAGGTTTAGATATAGTTTTTAAACATATTTTTATCAGATTTCATCAAAATGATGTACCAAATAACTAAAGTTTGTCCGCTTTAGAGCACAACGACGAATTAGTGCACAACGTACCAAATCGAACCTAGAATAACGTGTATTGGATTTTGTGTCGAGATACATTTTGGATAGCGCACTGTGTTGTAGCATACCAAATGGTGGATACCACCGTTGCTCAAACACGTCCATTTATATCTAGATCTGGTATGTGTATGGGTTGTTTTAATTTAGTTCAAATATTTTTGTACGCAGCTAATTTCGTCCGATTCCATTTCAATGGTCCTCCAAAGATGGTATGTCTATTCGATCTAAAGGATATTGTACATATGAGCATCCCTTGTATGTACCCAAAGTTGTGAAGGGTATCATATAGTCGGCCCCGCCCGACTTTGAATTTTCTTTACTGGTTTTCTTTTTTTTGCAAAAGAAAGGATTCTTTCTGCACATTTGACAAAAACAATGAACATATTGATGAATTTTAAAAACATATGTACAAAATTTTGACGGATGGACCCACATAGCAAGATCCATTCATCCATCTTGTGCAACACGATATTTGTGTTCGAAGTCCTTACCTATGAAAAATAACAAGTTGTCTGGTATCCTAAGTTACCAATACATCAAGATTTAGTTTTAAATATCAATATGTCCATATTTATTGAGAATGCCAGGTATGTAATGTAGAGTTTCAGTACCACTTCCAGTCGTACAGACCCAAGCCATGACAGAACCACCGCTTTGGATCACTAATCTGATGATATTATTTCTCCTTTTTGGTCTTATTTCCATTCTTCCATACATCGAACATGTTTACATTATTGGATTATTAGATCATATCTACATTGCTTCATTTTGCTCATGTGTACTTAAGTTTGTAGAGTAGGTTCGCTATCGATCTTAGTATTGCTTTTGGATCATCAATCGTTTAACGATTTTCATGTTACACACTTTCCGCCCTAATGGTATTAAACTAGATGAAATGAAATCAAGAAAAGAAAAAAAAAAATAAAGAAATCCTTTACTAATTACAACACATTTCAATTCTTCACATATTAATTGCAGATGGGGAGAACAGATACACGTATCCGCCACATGTATTAATTAAATATAATGATGGGGACAATTTCTCTGTTTATTTTTCTTACCTAAAATCAAATCAAGAATAAATATCTATTTAATAAAATCTAACAAAATTGCTAAACAGACAATCCATGTAAACATGATTCGTACAAATTGATAGCAATCAAAAGTGAGGAGAGAAAATAACAACGAGGCAATACGTTTGTAATATCTCGGATTATATTTACTAGACAAAAGCAAATAAAGGACCTGACAGACAAACAATAACAATTGAAGCTTTTGCTGAACGAAACGTGAGGGAGGCCTTTGTGAAGTGTGGCATGGTTGATAACATAGCAGCATACCAACCCAAAATTAAATACATCCCCCATGGTGCTCACACTTGCCAGCCCCTTTACCGCTGCGCTAAAAATTTTCTCAAACAGAAAGTCACAGTTAAATACATTGTCAAGCATATGACAACGTTTAACTGTATACCCCTTCGTTTGTTACAGAGAAGAAGCTGTGATATTCACTTCGTTTATGGTGCTTACTATGAAGCCTGTTCGGATTGTGGGTTTGCCGGTTGATGTTGTTGCCATTTCAATGATTACATATTTTGACTCTATTACGATTATTGTTTACTGTGTTAGCGGATACAAATTTGGGGTGGTGGGCAATGATATGGACAACAGGCGTAAAACCTCATCCGTTTGGCTTCAGCGTCGACAAGAGTTTGTGTTGGCTGCGGTGTAAGGCTTTTGATGTACGATTTAAGTGATATCTTCCGTTCCGGTTATGTTTTGGGGGGTTTTTATTACTTAACATGATAGAAACGCCTGCAAGTAATTGTGGGGTTTCCATCCAATATTGTTGATTTATTGTTCCATTGAGTCTACATTATCTTAGTTGACTTTTATAGAATTGTAAAGTGCGAACTGCGTTCCAAATGTACATACATATTTTGCCAGAATGATAATGTATGAATAATTTATCGTAAGATTTTCTAATTTATGGTTCTTTTTGTGAAAATAAGTGAGAAATATAGGCGAGTTTTTTATGCGTAAATATTTATCAATAAGACGATTTTTTGGACAAACAAATATTTCACAAAAAATATCGCTGATCCTCAAAGGCAATAATTTGATATTCGAATGTTTTCACCGCCTTCTCCACTTTCATTGCATCTTTGCTCAAACACCCTTATATCTATGTACATTAATACATTTCGCGAAAATTTTAGTTTTAGAAGAATTATAGGATTCGTTTGAATTTTTCATTATGTCAAACAAGACAATTCATTCTTAGCCATTAGCAATCTGTTTTGCATAGTGCAAAATACCCTGAACGCATTTTATATAAATTTTCAACCATCATATCTACATACATATTTAATTAGAAATCTCAACGTGACGGGTATTATTAACGATTATTATTATTGTAATATTTAACATCGTTACTTCATTCTTTCTAACACCTGTATACCTGCAAAGGAACACACGTATACAAGTAAAAGGGTAGTTAACGTGGTTTAAAAAGAATTATTATATTTTCATATTATATCAAAAGTTACATGCATCTATTTTCAAAGGAGCATGAAATACATAAAATCGTTCATACAATATTTGCGTTTCACAAAAATATATATTAGATGTAATTGATGTAATATTTTGGCATTGGACCTCGTTACAGAAATTTCAAATCTTCGTTACATTTTCCTTACAAACATTTTTACATTAATTCTTTGTAGTCATAAATGTAATAAATGTAATAAGTGAAATAAAATGAGATATTAATTGCCATCGTCTCCCCAAAATAAAGATTTCCATTTTTTACTCTAAAATCCGCACAAAAGATTCTCTGTGTTTTGGGTCACACATTTATGTGAGGTAGGGATTTCAATTATTTTAATGTCAATATGAGTTGCATATGTTTTTTATTGTGTGTGTGAAACTGAGTAGAATATTTTAGGTTAAGAGAAAGACATATATAAAAGCCACATATGTTGCTAATTTGGTTGAAGGTAATTAACAATAATTTTAATCTAAAGAATAACCTTTTTTGTATGTGTGCTTTTACTTTTCGGATTGTTAAAAAATATAATAAATTATTCGGTTAGACATTTTCATAACCATTATGGGAATTGTGAAATTAACTGTGGTTTACAAAATGTTCTTATGGCGTGTGATTTTAGTACAATTACAAAAATGGAGTGCTGAGCAAATTTTTCTTTTCGAATATAGTAGTATTTTATTCATTTGTACTACTATTATGATTATGTAAAGAACCTCTTCCCACAAATAATATTTTATTTATATTTTATCAGCAAAATGTTTCTGACATTATGACATGGTAAATAATGAAGGTAAAGACAAAAAATCTTCCAGATTTTATTGTAAATATTTCAATTTTATAGCGATCGGCACAGTTCGGCAAGACATTGACTAAATCTCGGTTATTAAATTTTCAAACCGTCTTATTGCAATTAAATTAGTTTTACGAGATAAAGTTTAATACAATCCTTTTTTCTTTTAATAGCGTTTACAGCAGTCATTTAGAAGGACACCCTTAAATATTGAAAGATAATGTCAAAAGAAAAAAGGACAATTACACACAAAATCAAGGGGTAATGGTAAATGTTCATCCCAATTGTCGTAACACATGCCTGATTCACAAGCAAAACACGTGGACAAAATGAAGGGGTAATTTTTCTCATTTCACGCATATTTTTCTGTCATAAAGATATCAAAAATTATAAACCCTTTATCTTTCTTTAATTTAAAAATCAGTATTTTTGAAATAAAATAAATGAATTTTTTTCTAAAAAAGGCGTATTATTCAAAGCAATTTGTTCTGTCTATCCACTTTAAATAAATTAATTTTTCTTTTTCTTATGTCTGTTACACAAAACGTAAAGAACTAAAAATAAATTGCGTCCGACACATGATGGAATAATTAAATGTATTTTAAGGTTGTAAAAAATCTAAATATTTAATACACAATTAATTAACCCTGAAAATTGAAAATTTATAAAAGTCTTACAAAGGTTTGATCGGCTTAACGAAGGGGCGGAATGGATAGTCTCATATTCCGACGAATTATTATACGTCAAGAATACAAATTATTTATCATATATTTTTTTTTTTTTTTGATTCGCCACAAACGATGAAGAAACTCCAGATTGGTCCTTTATCCTTTTAAATAACGAAGGGGCGGAATAGATAGTCTCATATTCAGACGAATTATTATACGTCAAGAATACAAATTATTTATCATATATTTTTTTTTGATTCGCCACAAACGATGAAGAAACTCCAGATTCGTCCTTTATCCTTTTACATAATGTCGTCTATAATATTTCCTTTTTCTATTTTGAACTCGGAAATTTCTACAATTTTCCAATGTCCGCTTAATGACACATATCATTAAAAGTAGTCACTGCGACAGAGTTTTAGCACCAAATCACCGCAAAATTACTAACACAATCGCATAACTTGTATGATTTTTTTCATTGTGGTGAAATACACAATGCTAATGCTAAGATGTGGTGGGTAAATTCACCGCTTATGAACAAATTCCGAAAATCTAGCGCAATTTTCAATTTTATACAATATTCTAGAAAATGGAAAATATGTGTACTACACCAAATTCTTGTAATTCATTTATTACACACTTATCGCAGCGAATTAATTAAATTAATAAATCTTAATATCTTTTTTACTTAAAACTATTTGATTTGCCTTAGCAATATTGTTAATGTATTATTTTCGGAATTTTAGATTTGTTTATATACCATTCACCATAAGGTGGCGTATTTTTTATACTTTTCACGATTTAAGATAGAGCTTTGAAATTTGCACATAGCGGAGAGGGGAGCACCTTTGAATGTGGGGCACCTTTGAACAGCGCTCTTAAAATCTCGGTTTAAAATTTTTCCGACACTCAACCATTTTTTTATATGTCAATCTTGTTCTTTATCTGCGTAAACCATTTTGGCTTGCTTTTTTCACTTGTCGACAAAATTTACATGAGTGACCAGGTTTTCGCAGTGTTATTGTAAACTTGTAATTTTTTGGTTGTAAGGGCGCAGGCAGAATTATGTGATAGTTTTCTTTCGTTAAAATTTTTTTTTGCATTCTAACAAGTATTTCAAACATAACTAATGCATTTTCTTTTATGTATATTTCCTACAAAAAAAGATATTATAAATTTCCGTAAAATGCTACGGGTGGGGCACCTTTAAACATGCCCAGTAAACTCCAGTAAAAACGGAGTTTTTACTTTTTGGCTCCGATTTTTCAAAATTCTACGAAATCAACAGTATATTTCACCATATTAATTTTTGTTTTTATGTCATAAATTTTGATTTTATGTTTTTTTCATTTTCAAACATATTTGTATATATT
>NW_026888717.1:0-12115 GCF_032173495.1 Musca vetustissima
GCTATGGCTGAACTACGTCTCGTATGCTTGAAGATATAGCCGCTTTATTGTGCTAGTTAGAGTGACGCCAAACAGCGTTTTTGTAATTGGCGGGCGCTATAATTAAAAACTAATAATCCGATCGATTCCAAAATTTGGGGACGTTTCCTTATTTTTTAACTTGGTTTGTGGTAAAAAATTGGCGATTTTCCAAATATATTTTTTTTCAATGGTCCGCCATTTTGTTGATTTTTAGCGTGGATTTTTATAATATTTTTCGGAGACTATCATTAAACGTGGAATTTTTTAAATATTTTTCTGCGAGACAGTGGATTTTTTATACCTTTCACCACACTGAGGTATAGGGTATTATGTCTTTGTGCATATGATTGTAACAGAAACCGGTAAGGAAAGCAGTAAAGTCGGACTGGGCCGACTATATGATACCCTTCACCACTTTGGGTATATTGTTCATATGTATCCCCTCCAAGGAAAATACGCAAGTCTTTCTGCAACCTATGATAAATTTAATTTCATTTCGGCAGATTTTAAATTTACTTCGTACCATGGGACAAATTTATGAAAAACGACTTACAGCAAAATTAATACAGGCTATTCGGTCGCCGCACTGTTAAAATTTTAATTTCATTCAGACATCCATTCGAAATACATATGGGAGCTATGACAGCATCTACATCAATTTCGTTATTCAAGTTTCAAATTGATACGTTGTGCAAAAATCGTGTTAATCGGACAAACAGTAGAAGGTTGGTGCACCATTTATGTAAAATCGGACGGATATATATATTTATATGTGGGAGCTATATCGAAACCAGAACCGATTTTTCCGAAACTTGACACACATCGTTCTGCACCTAATTCAGTACTCCATGCCAAATTTCATGCAAATCGAAAGATATAGAGGGACCATTTACCTTAAATCAGACGAAAATATATATGGGAGCTATATCTAAATCTGAACCGATTTTTCCCAATATCAATAGGATTCGTCCTTGGGCCAAATAAGTGACCTGTGCCAAATTTCATCCAAATCGGATCATAAATGCGACCTGTACTTTGTTACAATTTAACATCTACAGACGGACGGACGGACGGACATGCATAAATCGAGAAAGTGATTCTATGCATATTCTCAAAAGGAATCATGTGTCTATGTCGTTTCCTTTTTCCTGTTACAAACATATGCACAAAGACATAATACCCTGTACCACAGTGTGGTGAAGGGTATAAAAAGGAATTGAGATGGACCCATGGTTCCTTTTGAACATATACATAGAATCATTTTCTGAGTCGATTTCCGCATATCCGTCCGTCCATGTATTTTTGTGAACAAAGTACAGGTCGCATTTATGATCCGATTTGGATGAAATTCGGGAAAACTTCACTTATTTGGTCCAAGAACGAACCCTTTTGAAATTGGTGAAAATCGGTTCAGATTGAGATATAGCTCCCATTGTCCGATTTTAGGTAAATGGTACACCAAACTCCCAATATTAATTAGGCCCAGATTGATGTATGCCAATTTATGTAAATGGAGCACCATACTGCCAATATTTGTCGGATTGCACAGAGTACTGAATTAGGCTCAGATTGATGTATGCCAAGTTTTGTTGATATCGGTTTAGATTTAGATATAGCTCCCATATAAAGTTTCGTCCAATTTTATGTAAATGGAGCACAAAGGAGACAAATTTTGCAAAGCGTACTGAAGTAGGTCCAAATTTGTGTATTCGAAGTTTTGTTTAAATCAGTTTTAGATATACCTTCCATATATAGTTTCCTCCGATTTTATGTAAATGGTGCACAATACTATAGATATTTGTCCGATTGAAACAAAATTTAACACAGAGTACAGAATTAGGTCTAGATTGATGCATGTCGAGTTTTGTATTGGATTTTGTGTCGAGATAAATTATGGATAGCGCAATAGATCTTTTACATATATGATTGATATTCAATTTTTCATAAATTTCAGATTGGTACCCAAAGTGCTGAAGGGTATCATATAGTCGGCCCCGACGGGCTTTCGAACTTTCCTTACTGGTTTAGAATATTTTTCTGAGACTATCATTATATTTTTCTGAGGAGGACGGGCTTTCGAACTTTCCTTACTGGTTTAGAATATTTTTCTGAGACTATCATTATATTTTTCTGAGGAGGCGTGGATTTTAAAAAATATTTTTCTGAGGAGGCGTGAGGAGGCGTGGATTTTAAAAAATATTTTTCCCAGGAGTATATTCTTAAAAAAATTAAAACATATTTTTCTGGGCGTCTATTAGTAATGGTGAAGTTATAGAAATATTAAGCGAAGATTAAAAAATCTGAGAATCTATTCACGTTTATGGGCATTTGTAAAACCAATTTTTGAATTTTCGCTACAAAAATTATTCCATTAAAAATATCATAATCAGGAATTAATAAAATATATATTAAAACATACATACAGAAAATATATAAAGTAAAGAGTTCACGAAACAATGACATCCGTGTTATTAGTTTCCGGCGATGCAGATTTTTCCTCCTGATGATGTTTCTTATCATATCAGGATTAGCTGGCCCAACACAATAATGGCCAAAATAATCTACCCTGACGTGGTATAAACTCCGCTAAATCTTCACGATCGACAACAAATTGCTCCATTGTCATTTCGTTATATGGCGTCAAATTCTGTATACGTTTCATTTCAGATTCATATTGTTTTATACGTTCATTTGAAGATTTTACAAATGCCGCAATTTCTTTCTTAACTTGTTCCGTCATCTTATCCAATTCTTCATAGTATTTGGCGAAATCATTTATTTCATGACGGGCACTAAATGTCCGAGCGAGTTCTTCATATTCACATTGAAATTCAACTACCATTTTTGCATAGTCTTTGCGAACATTATTGCGATAATATTCCCAATCAATTCGTGGTAATTTATCGGGGTATTTGTTTACACGTCTGTAAACAATTGCAAAAAATGTGTATAATTTTTGGGAATTTTTTTCGTTGGTACTTACCTATGATATTCTATGGTATTATCTCGAAATTTTTCAAATTGCTTCATTTGATCTTTGGGAACACGTTTAACTAAATCTGCTAATGTGACTGGGGATAACTTTTTTGCCGCCATCATGGACTTCTTTTATAAAATATGTAAGAAATATAAGGATTATTATTTTTGTATGAAGATTTTTTTTATTAAAATTAATAATTGTTATTGACATTTTTACTGAAGGAAAAATATGCCAGACAATGCTCCTTCGATTTGTAGTTCAAAAGACTTGTTACTATGAGTTGTCTTACTCCGGGATTATACATGCAACTTTTGTAAGCTAAGTTCTTAGGAGTGAGAGGTATAAAAGTGACAAGGGGGAAGAAATTCAAAAGATAATCGTAGCGAGCAGCAGCAGAGTAGCTTCAAAAATTTGCATGTCTAAACCCAGACTTAATGAAGTCCATATTTTTCGATATAGGGAAAGATTTTAACAACACAGAAATTAACAGCAAAGTAAGAATTCATAATATATTTTATATTTGAACGAATCATCGTCCATTAAGCGAATTACAAGATCTGATGGTGACGGAGCTCTATAGTAGTAAATCTTGAGAATAATAACTATGACATTCGAATTTTATCTTGCATAATTTTAAACCGTCTCGCAAATAACATATATGAATCCACTAAAATTTAGATAGGCGTAGACTTCTCTCCCAATCAAAATTCAAATCTTAAACCTTAATATACAGCCTAATATTATCATAAATAATATTAGGTTGGAAAAAGCTATGCGAAACCATTCAAAATTCAGAAATTTGTGGTGCATTTTATAAGTGGACTAAGACATAACGTTGACCGGTAACGTTCATTTTCAAAATTGAATATACATACGTAGATATTTAAAAAAATTTTTCTGAAAGTCTGTCTGTAGGCCTAGATTTTTAAACATATTTTTTGAGGTTCTGTCTGTAACATTGGGTTGTTCAAAATATATATCCATCGTGGATTTTTAAACATATTTTCTAAGGATCTGTCCTCACGCAAAGATTGTTCTATTTTCGAAATTGCAATTCTAGGAACAAACAAAATGGTCATCTCATTGGGACAAACTTCGGTAATTTTGTACGATTTCCTGTAAATGGAAATCGTACAAAATTATGCATGGGAGCTATATCTAAATATCAAACGAGCTCAATACTCTTTATACCCTTCATCCGATTTAATGTAAATGGCGCACCAAAGTACCTGTATATCTTTCGAAATTTGGCATAGCGTAATAAATTAAGCCCAGAATGTTGTGTGTTAAGTTTTGTGAAAATCGGTTCAGATTTATATATAGCTCCCATATATAGTTTCTCCCGATTTCGACTAAAATATGCACCAAAGACCCAAATATAGACAGATTGCACAGAATTTTGCACAACGTACTGAATTTAGTATAGTCTAACGTGTGCCAAGTTTTGTTAGAATCAGTATAGATTCAGATATAGCTCGCATATATAGTTTTACCCCATTTTAAGTAAATGGTGCACCAAAAACTCAATGTAAGGCCGATTGCCACAAAATTTTGCATAGCGTACTGAGTATATTCTAACGTGTGTCAAGTTTTCTTGAAATCGGTTAAGGTTTAGATATAGCTCCCATATATAGTTTCGTCAGGTTTTTGTAAATGGTGCACCAAGGACCCAAAATATGACCGATTTCGGCAAAATTTTGCACAACGTACTAAAGTTACTGTAGCCCAACTTGTGTAAAGTTTCGTTGAAATCGGTTCTTATTTAGATAAAACTCCCATGTGTGGTGTCGTCCGATTTTATGTAACTCGTAAACCAAAGTCCCAAAGTTAGGGCGATTGCCGCAACATTTTGCACAATGTACTGAAGTTGCTGAATGTCAACTTCTGCAAAGTTTCGTTGAAATTGATTCAGATTTATACATAACTCCCATATATATTTTAGTCGGATTTTAAGTTAATGCTGCACCAAAAACCTAGAGTTAGTCCGATTCACATAACATTTTCAAGAATGTGCTGAAGTTACTATAACCTAATGTTTGAAAGTTTCGTTGAAATCTGTTCTGGTTTGGATATAGCTCCCATATATATTTTCATCCGATTTTAAGTAAATAATGCACCAAGTACTCAAAATATGGCTGATAGACTCGTACTGTTTTTGTATAACCTAACGTGTGACAAGATTCTTTGAAATCGGTTCAGATTATATATTTTCGTCCGATTTTAAGTAAATGGTTCACCAAACTCCTCATTTGTGTCAGATGCAATTTTGAATAATGTACAAGATTCACCATGCAATGGCGTTACTGCGTTCTGTAGAAATGTAGACTATCCCATATTAATTTTCGAACGACTTCGTGTTGATTGGGCTCCAAAATATTAACTGGTTCCTGATTGATATTTGCTTTAAATCGATTTACATAATTGTGATATCGGGTTCCTGGCGAATAAAAATCTTCCTTCAGAAATTATTCAATATAGGTTAATGTTTAAAATGGTATAAACACAAATGTCCACTTTAATGTTCGGTATGCTTCTGAAGTTAATACTTCAGTTTTTCAACATGAGTCTCTGTAATTTGGGATATTATTTTGTAAGAACATGAACAACCTACTACCTAATATGGCTATAGTATAGTCCCCCACTCAACCTGGCTTTTGTTACAGAACATATAACCGAACTGGCAGTAATTAAGTACTAAAAATTATTATAAGGGCCTAAGTTTCACAGAAGCTCCAATATTTAATATTTAGACTATATATTTGGAAAAAAATCTCCATTGGGACATTTTACAATTTGTGTATGAAGCCAATCAAAAACAAGGCAATGTATAAGGGTATCAATCCATAAGATCGGGCAATTTTTTTGGTATATTTCAAGGTATAGCCATATTATTCTAGAAAATTCTTCCTATAATCTTATTGACCATTATCACATTTGTTCTCAAGGGGTCCCATTTTAACGGTTTAATACTTCGTAGTGGCTAAACAAAATTCCGTTCTGCCGAAATAAACGTCGGTTTTCCTTTTTTCAAATTAAAGATTTATTTTACACAAAAAATTAATGCACAGAATATTTAATTTTTTAACACAATGTAATGTTTTTTCTAATACAATTTCTCTTTACACTAAAGGCAAAACAGGATCTACTTAATACTTCCCTTTGTAAATAGGCCTGTCTATAAACACTCACCTCTATTGCCGATAAAATTGTTAATGCAAAAGAAATAATTGTCTTTTATTGATGGCAATTGAATGATAAGCCTTTTTTGTTGTTGTTAATACAGATACGGAATTCTTTTGTTCCATCACCCAGTCAGTCCTTATCGCGTCAAATGAGTCTTTCGTTTTTTGAAATTTTACAACAATTGTTGACAACGACGACATTATTGATGGTGATGAAAAATCACTTAAAACTCTACTCAAAGGTATTTCAAGTTTGTTTCTTCTCTCATTGTATTTTGTGTATCCTTAGTGGCTTTTGTGTGTGCGTGTGTACAATAAACGAAGGATATTAAAAAAGGGCTTACTGCCAAAAGGATTTCATTAGAAAATTATTTGAATGACAGTTAGGGCGCAAGTGATATTCCAAACAAAAAACAGGTGTGAAGCCTTTTTTCTGTTTAGCGATTTTAATGACAAACTGGAGAACGGTGGCGAGGGAGGAGGAGGGAATTTTATTGTATAGACACCCAACAATAGAATGTCGAACATAAAACTTGAATTATGGGACTTTAATTTGTTGAATATTTAGCAGTGAAAGGGGCACGGGGAAAGAAGAAAGAGCTATCAGTGACAATGATACTTTTAAGGTAACAAAAGCCTTATTCAAATTTCTTTAATGCTCTTAATGATTTTATGAATAGGACGATATTTTGCGATACTATCAGCTAGGGACATTTAACTCCTTTAGTGGTGGAAAGTGTGAATTAAATTGTTATTAGTAGCTGCGTGGAAGGGGTGAAGAATAGAATAAAAGACAATGATATTAAAGTGCAGTAAAATTTTATTTAATGTTAATGAAATTGTTTAGAAATTGGTTAATTTTCATCCCGAGATAGCTGAATATTTTGTCGTAACAATTTTTTCAATAGAAAGAAATGTTGGTTTCTGGTCGAGTGAATTTTTTCACAACAATAATTGGACCTATGATCCTACGATTTTTTATAGAAAAAACTTGGACCTGTGATCCTACGAATTTTTTTATACCCTTCACCACACTGTGGTACAGGGTATTATGTCTTTGTGCATATGTTTGTAATAGGCAAAAGGAAACGAGATGAACACATGGCTCCTTTTGAGAATATGGATTGAATCACTTTCTGAGTCGATTAACGCATGTCCGTCCATGTATTTTTGTGAACAAAGTACAGATCGCATGACCTATGACTATGGCATAGGTCACTTATTTGGTTCAATGACGAACTCTATTGAAATTGGGAATAATCGGTTCAGATTTAGATATAGCTCCCATATATTTTTTTGTCCGATTTAATGTATTTGGTGCACCGAAGCCCCTATATATCTCTCGATTTGCTCGAAATTTGGCACAGCGTAATGAATTAGGTCTAGAATGACGTGTGTTAAGTTTCCTGAAAATCGGTTCAGATTTAGATATAGCTCCCATATTATTTTCGTCCGATTTAATGAAAATGGTGCAGCAAAGTCCCTTAACATTTTTCGATTTGCACGAAATTTGGCACAGCGTAATGAATTAGGTCGAGAATGATGTGTGTTAAGTTTCGTGAAAAAACTTGGACCTGTGGTCCTATGAATTTTTTTCTATAGAAAAAACTTGGATCTGTGGTCCTATAGAAAAAACTTGGACCTGTGGTCCTACGAATTTTTTTCTATAGAAAAAACTTGGACCTGTGGTCCTACGAATTTTTTTCTATAGAAAAAACTTGGACCTGTGGTCCTACGAATTTTTTTCTATAGAAAAAACTTGGACTTGTGGTCCTACGAATTTTTTTCTATAGAAAAAACTTGGACCTGTGGTCCTACGAATTTTTTTCTATAGAAAAAACTTGGACCTGTGGTCCTTCGAATTTTTTTGCTCGAAATTTGGCACAGCGTAATGAATTAGGTCTAGAATGACGTGTGTTAAGTTTCCTGAAAATCGGTTCAGATTTAGATATAGCTCCCATATTATTTTCGTCCGATTTAATGAAAATGGTGCAGCAAAGTCCCTTAACATTTTTCGATTTGCACGAAATTTGGCACAGCGTAATGAATTAGGTCGAGAATGATGTGTGTTAAGTTTCGTGAAAAAACTTGGACCTGTGGTCCTATGAATTTTTTTCTATAGAAAAAACTTGGATCTGTGGTCCTATAGAAAAAACTTGGACTTGTGGTCCTACGAATTTTTTTCTATAGAAAAAACTTGGACCTGTGGTCCTACGAATTTTTTTCTATAGAAAAAACTTGGACCTGTGGTCCTACGAATTTTTTTCTATAGAAAAAACTTGGACCTGTGGTCCTACGAATTTTTTTCTATAGAAAAAACTTGGACCTGTGGACCTACGAATTTTTTTCTATAGAAAAAACTTGGACCTGTGGTCCTACGAATTTTTTTCTATAGAAAAAACTTGGACCTGTGGTCCTACGAATTTTTTTCTATAGAAAAAACTTGGACCTGTGGTCCTACGAATTTTTTTCTATAGAAAAAACTTGGACCTGTGGTCCTACGAATTTTTTTCTATAGAAAAAACTGGGACCAGTGGTCCTACGAATTTTTTCTATAGAAAAAACTTGGACCTGTGGTCCTACGAGTTTTTTCTACAGAAAAAACTTGGACCTGTGGTCCTATAAATTTTTTGCTATAGCAAAAATTGGACCTGTGGTCCTACCAATTTTTATCTATAGAAAAACTTTGGACCTGTGGTCCTACGAATTTTTTTCTATAGAAAAAACTTGGACCTGTGGTCCTACGATTTTTTTTTCTATAGAAAAAACTTGGACCTGTGGTCCTGCGAATTTTTTTCTATAGAAAAAACATTGGACCTTTTGTCCTACGAATTTTGATTCTAAAGAAAAATCTTGGACCTTTGGTCATAGAATTTCTTTCTATAGAAAAAAACTTGAACTTTTCGTCCTAGACCTATGGTCTTACGAATTATTTTCTATAGAAAAAGCTTGGATCTGTGGTCGTGTGATTTTTTCTATGCAAAAAAAACTTTGTTTTCTTTAGAAAACTGCGACCTGTAATAGTGTGAATAGTTTTCAATAGCCCAAATTATTTTTATAATAAAAAAAATTCATTTGTTATTTGTTTTTAATTAAAAGAGAAACAGAGGATAAATTAATTGAAGCTTTTAACGAATATCGAAATTCTTTGGCACACTCACACATACACATTAATTTCTTTTTCGGACACTATCATTATCACACAACAAACCAATGAATCGAGAATAAATGTAAATGAAATTTTCAAGTTTTCTTTGTTTTTTTTTTAATTCTTTCGTTCCATATTCTCGTAGTTCTTTATTTCTGGTACTATGGTAAACTATTTCGTGTTTTTTTGGTTTATTGGAAAATTTATAGGAAAGTTTTTGTGTGTGTGTGTGCTGCACTCATATACATACCGACATACATACGATAAATTCAAGACCTACTTGCTGCAAACATACGTTTGTGGGAACCTTTTAGCTTGCAGGCAACTAATCTGCATATTTTTTCTATATATTTTGAGGGAGAAGACCAGTGAAGAGATAATAATAAAATGAATATGTTTCGATATCTATAAAATGGATAGAGCACACATATCATATATGCATATGTATGTGTTAAAAAAAAACAAATGCATACATACTCTCACATCATGCATACTATCTCAAACATTATTTTAAACAAATAAATGGATATTGGGGTTTTTTCCTCTTTTTGTTAAGTACTTAATACATGAAACTACTACAAACACACTCTAGGGTAATATGAAGGTGTTTGTGTATATGGGTTAATGTGGTTACATTGTGAGTGTATGTGTGTGCGAGAGTTTTTGTGTTTTTCTTTACCATTTTAATATGGGTTAACATATTTCTTAAACATTGCCGAAGGTTGTTGCTTTTCATTATGTTGAACTTTTTTCGTTTTCTTCTTCTGAAATGTTTTACATGAGGTTTAATGTTTTAATCTTTTTCTTAAAGATGTATAGTTTCTTGTTTAAATATACTTTGCAAACAGAAATGTTTAAAGGCTAATATCAGGATATAAAAAGAAGAAACATAAGGCTTGATTGGTAAATTTCTTTTTATATTAGATTCAAACATAATATTGTAAAAAATCAGGCAAGTATAGAGGATTTCATATCGGGGGCCAGCTGGTCCAATATGAAAATAATTATTGTATTTATACACTTCACCATCTGAGGTGCATAAAACTGCCCTTAATTCGGTAAGGACCTTTATATTGGGACTAAATAATTGTAAATTGTCTACTAAAATGTTTTTTATACTTTAAATCAATAGTATGTGAACAACCAGTAAGGAAAGTCGTAAAGTCGGACGGGGCCGACTATATGATACCCTTCACCACTATGGGTATATTAAACAGGACTATTAACATGAAATTGTATGAAATAAAATATGTGATATTTATCTAAATGTGAATCTACCTAGATCTATCCATAATGTATGTCAATCGACTTCAAACAAATATAAATAGGTCATCCGTTGGGCTATTTCTGTACTTGTAGATTTTTTTTTGTAAGTTGTGCAAAATTGTGCATTTTTATTATTATTGATGTCAATCTGACTATATGAGGAGTTTGATGCCCAATTTACTTGAAATCGGGCGAAAGTATATATGGAAGCTCTATCCAAATATAAAGCGATTTCAAACAAACATATCACAGGTTAGGTTATAGTAATATCAGAACGTTTTGTTCCTATCAGCCTATTGGTTCCTTGGTGCGTCAATTACTTAAAATCAATCTACAATAAAAGGGAGCTATATCTAAATCTGGACCGATTTTCACGAAACAAGGCAGACATCACTCTAGGCGCAATTCAGTATGTTATGCCAAATTTGGTGCAAATCGAAAGATATATAGCGACTTTGGTGCACCATTTACATGAAATCGGACGAAACTATATATGGGAGCTATATAGAAATCTGGACCGATTTTCTCGAAACTGGGCAGACATCTCTCTAGGCTCATTTCAGTACGTTATGCCAAATTTCGTGCAAATCGAAGGATATATAGGTACTTTGGCGCACCATTTACATGAAATCGGACGAAACTATATATTGGAACTATATATAAATCTTGACCGATTTTCACGAAACTTGGCAGACATCACTCTAGACTCAATTCAGTACGTTATGCCAAATTTCGTTCAAATCGAAAGATATATAGGGACTTTGGGCACCATTTACATGAAATCGGACGAAACTATATATGGGAGCTATATCTAAATCTGGACCGATTTTCTCGAAACTTGGCAGACATCACTCTAGGCTCAATTCAGTACGTTATGCCAAATTTCGTGCAAATCGAAAGATATATTGGGACTTTGGGGCACCATTTACATGAAATCGGAAGAAAATATATATGGGAGCTATATCTAAATCTTAACCAATTTTCACGAAATTTAACACACATCATTCCAGAATTAATTTAGTACGTTATGCCAAATTTCGTGCAAATCGAAGGATATATAGGGACTTTGGTGCACCATTTACATGAAATCGGACGAAACTATATATAGGAGCTATATCTAAATATGGACCGATTTTCACGAAACTTGGCAGACATAATTCCAGACCTAAACGATTGGCTGTACTAAATTTCGTGCAAATCGAGGGATATATAGGGACCTTTTACATTAAATCGGTTAAATTTATATATGGGAGCTATATCCAAATCTGAACCGATTTTTCCCAATTTCAATAGGGTTCGTCCTTGGGCCGAATAAGTGACCTATGCCAAATTTCATCCAATTCGGATCATAAATGCGATCTGTACTTTGTTTACAATTTACATGCACAGACAGACAGACGGACGGACATGCATAAATCGACTTAGAAAGTGATTCTATGCATATTCTCAAAAGGAACCATGTGTCTATCTCAATTTCTTTTGCCTGTTACAAACATATGCACAAGTACTTAATAGCCT
>NW_026888718.1:0-11864 GCF_032173495.1 Musca vetustissima
GGCACATGATCAGCAGTTAAAGTTGAAAGGACCTCTCGGAGCCCTTCAATGTCGAACGAGGATTCAGACAAGGTGGCAGTTTGTCGTGTGACCTTTTCAACATCCTACTGAAAAAGGTCATACGAGAGGCAAAGTTGAACAAAAATGGCTCCTTGTACACCAAACAACACATGTTACTCGCCTACGCAGATGACATCGATATAATTTGTAGAACATTGCGAGCGGTAACAGCCACCTTTGAACAAAATGAAAAGGAGTCTGCCAAAGTGGGTCAGGCAGTAAACGGCGAGAAGACCAAGCTGATGCTATCAACGCACAAGACGTCCAGTAGACTCGGAACATGAAAGCTACCGCTTTGAGATAGTCAAAGATTTCATCTGCCTCGGTACCGCCATAACTAAAACGAATGAAGGATAGTGATGACCAAACGGTGCTACTATGGTCTGAGCAAACAACTCAAAAGCTGGGCCACCTCCCGCCAGACCAAACTCACACTTTACAAGACGCTGATACTACCCGTGCTATTATATGGATCTGAAGCATGGGTTCATACGCAAGCAGATGAGGCAGCTCTTGGAGTGATTGAGAGAAAAATTCGCCGAAAGATCTATGGGCCGATCTGCGTTGACGGTGAATATCGCCGTCGAATGAACCATGAGTTGTACCAGCTATTCTTGGACATCGACATTGTTGGACGTATTGAGCTGCAGCGACTACGTTAGCTAGGTCATGTTGTGAGAATGAATGAAGATACCCCAACCCAGAAGGCATATAAAAGCGAACCAGCTGATGGTTCATGCAGAAGGGGAAGGCCAAGAATACGATGGAAAGATCAAGTCGAAGACAACATTGCCGAAAATGGTCTTTCAAATTGGAAAAACTGCGCAAAAGACCGACGCGCCTGGAAATCTTTTCTAAGCTCGCTATATGGAACGAAAGTTCTGTCATAAGCCAGCAAAGTAAGTCTTCCAAAAGGCCCCGGTATCCAGTTTGTAAAGACCTCCAAAGCACTTTAATGCAAAACATTCAAACTATCCTCTGTTTATAGTAGACCTATAAATAAGCATCTACATTTTGCAATGCACCCTTTATAGAATACCTTCAAGGGATCTATTGATAACCTCCAAAATTTCTGTTTTTAAGATATCTGGGTAACCTCAAAAAATATTTCTTTAAAATATCTGGGTAACCTCAAAAAATATTTCTTTAAAATATCTGGGTAACCCCAAAAATATTTTTTAATAAATCCACTCCTCTTGTTGACCCCAAAAAATATTTTTTAATAAATCCACATCTCTTGTAGAGCCCAAAAAATATTTTTTAATAAATCCACATCTCTTGTAGAGCCCAAAAAATATTTTTTAATAAATCCACGCCTCTTGTTGACCCCAAAAAATATTTTTTAATAAATCCACGCCTCTTGTTGACCCCAAAAAATATTTTTTAATAAATCCACGCCTCTTGTTCAGCCCAAAAAATATTTTTTAATAAAGCCACGCCTCTTGTTGACCCCAAAAAAATAGTTTTTAATAAATCCACGCCTCTTGTTGACCTCAAAAAATATTTTTTTATAAATCCACGCCTGTTGCTGACTCCAAAAAATCTTTTTTAATAAATCCACGCCTGTTGTTGACCCCAAAAAATGTTTTTTTTAATCCACGCCTCTTGTTGACCCCAAAAAATATTTTTTTAATAAATATTTTTTTTAATAAATTCACGCCTCTTGTTGACCCCAAAAAATATTTTTTAATAAAGCCACGCCTCTTGTTGACCCCAAAAAAATAGTTTTTAATAAATCCACGCCTCTTGTTGACCCCAAAAAATATTTTTTAATAAATCCACGCCTCTTGTTGACCCCAAAAAATATTTTTTAATAAATCCACGCCTCTTGTTGACCCAAAAAATATTTTTTAATAAATCCACGCCTCTTGTTGACCCTAAAAAATATTTTTTTAATAAATCCACGCCTCTTGTTGACCCTAAAAAATATTTTTTTAAAAAATCCACGCCCCAGGTAGACCTTAAAAAAATATTTTTTTAATAAATCCAGGCCTTAATAGGCCTCGAAAAAAATATTTTTTTAATAAATCCACGCCTCTTGTTGACCCCAAAAAATATTTTTTATTAAATCCACGCCTCTTGTTGACCCCAAAAAATATTTTTTAATAAATCCACGCCTCTTGTTGACCCCAAAAAATATTTTTTAATAAATCCACGCCTCTTGTTGACCCCAAAAAATATATTTTAATAAATCCACGCCTCTTGTTGACCCCAAAAAATATGTTTTAATAAATCTACGCCTCTTGATAACTCCTGAAATATGCCTCCAGAGGATGAAGACGCCTTCTATATGTAGATTGTCCTTTGTAGGACTTCTCCCACGTTTCCAATCCTTGAAAAATTTAAAAATATATTCTCAGTGTTCACTGTTCAACTATGAAATTGTCATACTTGGCAAAAGAGAATTGTCGGAAAAACCAACACAAAGAAGATTCATAAGCCAAAGTCCTTTGTAAGCTCTTCGCTTCACTTCGTTGTAGTTGGTTTTTGTGTTGCGTTGAGGGTTTGTTGACGTTTTTTTCTGACTGTTGCTGTCGAATTTGTGGTTAGTAGTGTGGCAAATGCAACAATTGCTAGCTAAATGAAATTTCTAAAAAATATCCAAAAAAGAAGAAGACAAATGAATTGCATGCAAAAAAAAAAAAAAAAACAACGGAAATACAAACTGTGCTAAAATCCATCCTCCACCACCAAAAAAAAAAATAGTTATTATGCTGAAAAGAAAATTTTCCAAATAAAAACGATAGTTGTTGGTTGATAAAAATCTCTCTCGCACACTCACACACACACTCTCACCATCGAATAAGAGTCCAATTAATAACTTAACTTTTAATACTCTGTGGATGCGAAACTGTCAACATATTCCCTTATGGTTTACAGTTGGGAAGCTGGTGAAGAAAATGAAAAAAAAAACAACTCACAATTGGGAAAATGTGAAATGAAAAACCACTCAAACAAGTGAATATCTAAATGAATGGCTGCGGAACATGAACATGGACAAAAAACAAGAACAACCAATTTTGAAGTTACACGAGCAAATTGGACAAACCAAAGAATTGCTAATTAATACAACGTAGAAAATATGTGGAAAATAAATAAATATATCAAGATAGATCAACAAGAGTTCAAGGATAACAATTTATTTAACTACTTGCAGCAGAAGATATGTGTAGATAATTATGGTTATATTTTTTAAACCAGCAACGCATTTCTAATATTAACAAGTGAAAACCAGTGAGCGGAGCAGTATAGTCGGACGGGGCCGACCATACGATACCCTACACAACTACAACTGAACTCGAATTTTCTACGGATGTGTATTCCGAGCCTGAGCAATATTTCGTGATATTTGCACACTCTTGAACGATTAGAGGTAAACAGCACCTCTTCCTCACACTGACATATTTTCCGAATATTACGAGTATTCAGTACAGTTATTGTCCAGATTCCGTTCACCGTGGGTTGTGCTGTTGTAGATCGACTCGAAAATAACACAAACATTAAGTTTTCGGTCCACTTCATTCCAAAATTATTATCTGATCATCACCGAAAATTATAGGCGTTGTCCTTGACCATAACTGGAACCTCATGAGACATTTCAAAGCGATCAGCGCTATGTTCGGCTCTCTAGAGTGATAATGGGTTACTAAATAACGTACAAATACGGAGGTACCTGTAAATATTTAGGTGCAACTCCCACATCAGAGCACATGCAACAATATAATTGATCTTAATTTAATGGTCAACCACTTCTCTTGGATATAATATCAACTTTTCGGGTCTATGTCCTTCAGGGGTAAATATATACTCTATATAATACAAATTTTGTCATTTTTCACACAAAAGTCAGGGTCCATTTGACCCGCTAAATATTGACCGATCTTTATCAAAACAGGCATGCTTATTCTTTGGCCCGACCCCCTTCTCCATGCAAAATTTCACGATGTTCGGGCCATTATTGCGGCCTGTGGAGCGACCAGAAAAACCGACAAAAATTTAGTATTTGGTCCATTTCATCCCCTAAATATTAACCGATCTTTCCCAAAAACAATAGGGGTCTTCATTGGCCAGAACCCATCCTACATGCAAAATTTCGTGAAGATCGGTCCATAACTGTGGCCTGTATCGTGTTTACAAATTATAATGGACAGACGGACGGACGGACGGACGGACACATGTCTAGATCGACTCAGCTAGTCGAGATATGACGATCGGTATACTTAAAGGTGGGTCTAGGACCAATATTTCGCGGCGTTACAAACTTTTGGGGCTGCACAAAGCTATAATACCCTGACAACATAGTTGTGTAGGGTATAAAAAAGACAAGTTCGGTCGGGTCGAACTTTGGGCATAAAAAGTGGGCATATACCGATAATTCTATAAACCGATTTATGTACACAATTTCTGCAATTTTTAATGGGAATGGGGGGAGATGCCTAAATGTCTGCCGATATATTTCATTATTGTCAGGTTTGAGGTCTTTATCTCGATAGCTTTAGAAGGCTGAATGATTATAACAGATTGCGAAATCGTCATTGTTGGGTAAAAACTGACTATTCCCAGTAACGACTACCACCCCGTTATTATGGCAGAATATAATGGGTGGACAACACCAACACACGGAACAAATCAGATAAGTATTTTAATATAAACCTGTAAGTAAATTAGTAAAGCCGGACGGGGCCGAATATATGATACCCTTCACCACTTTGGGTATATTCTACATAGTCTCCTACCAGACGTCACCTTTTCGAAAAAATATTGACATAAAATTGAATGAAAGATATATAACAACTTTGGAGCACAATTTCTATTAAATCGGACGAAAATATATATGGGACCTATATCTAAATCCGAAACGATTTTCACCAAAACTTAGCACACATCATTATAGAGTCAATTCAGTAAGATGTGTCAAATTTCGTGGGACTTTGGTTCACCATTTACATTAAATCGGACGAAAACATATATGTCAGCTATATCTAAATATGAACCGATTTTCACGAAACTTAGCACACATTATTCTAGGCTTAATTCAGTACGTGGTGCTAAATTTCATGCAAATCGAAAGTTATTTAAGGACTTATGTGCACCAATTACCTTAAATCGGACGAAAATATATATGGGATCTATATCTAAATCCGAAACGATTTTCACGAAACTTAGCACACATCATTATAGAGTCAATTCAGTATGCTGTGTCAAATTCCGTGCAAATCGAACGATATACAGGAACTTTGACGCACCATTAACATTAAATCGGACGAAAATATATATGGAAGCTATATCTAAATCCAAACCGATTTCCACGAAACTTAGCACACACCATTCAAGACTTTATTCAGTACGCTGTGCCAGAAATCAGACGAACATATATATGGGAGCTATATCTAAATCTGAACTGATTTTCACGAAACTTAGCACACGTCATTCTGGTACGCTGTGCCAGATTTGGTGAAAATCGAAATATATGTAGGGACTTTGGTGCACAATTTACCTTAAATCGATCGAATATATATGGGAGCTTTATCTAAATCCGAACCGACTTTTCCCAATTTCAATAGGGTTCGTCCTTAGGCCAAATAGACGAGCTATGCCAAATTTCATCAAATTCGGATCATAAGTGCGACCTGTACGTTGTTATACCCTACACAACTATGTTGTCAGGGTATTATAGCTTTGTGCAGCCCCAAGAGTTTGTAACGCCGAAATATTGGTCCTAGACCCACCTTTAAGTACACCGATCGTCATATCTCGACTAGCTGAGTCGATCTAGACACGTGTGTCCGTCCGTCTGTCTATTAAAATTTGTAAACACGATACAGGCCACAGTTATGGACCAATCTTCATGCATGTAGGATGGGTTCTGCCCAATGAAGACCCCTATTGTTTTTGGAAAAGATCGGTTAATATTTAGGCGATGAAATGGACCAAATACTTAATTTTTGTCGGGTTTTCTGACTTTTGTGTGAAAAATTACAACATTTTTATTCTATAGCGTATATATTTACTCCTGAAGGACATAGGCCCGAGTAGTTGATAGTATATCCAAGAGGAGGGGTTGACCTTTAAACTGATACCAATTATATTGTCGTATGTACTCGGATGTGGGAAATACACTTAAATATTTACATGTGCTTACGTATTGATATAGTATTCAGTAACCCATTACCACACTAGAAGGCAGAAATATAGCGCTGATCGCTTTTAAATTTTCCATGAGATCCCAGTTATGGTCAAGGAGAGGGCCAAATTTTTCGGTGATGATCAGATACTAATTTTGGGATGAATTAGACTGAAAACTTAATTGTTGGTGTTTTTTTCGAGTCGATCTATAGGCCACAATTGAAACCCAACCCACCGTGAAGGGAATCTATACTCAATATTAGTAATATTTGTTGACCTCTAGCCGGTAAAGAGGGTGCAAATATCGCGAAATATTGCCAAGATCAGAATATAGAACCACAGAATGTTAGATTTTCGTGGAAGTTGTGTAGGGTATCATATGGTCGGCCCCCTCCGACTATACTGCTCCGCTCGCTGGTTTACAATTTAACATGGACAGACAGACGGACGGACAGACATGCATAAATCGACATAGAAAGTTATTCTATGCATATTCTCAAAAGGAACCATGTCTCTATCACTTTTCCTTTTGCCTGTTACAAACATATGCACAAAGACATAATACCTTTTACCACCGTGTGGTGTAGGGTATAAAAATGAGTTTATATGGGGACTAACTCTAAAAGGGGGTGCATATTAATAATTCTTTTTTCGGGATATTTGTTACCATATACAACTACAAAATACCAAATTACAAATTCGGTTGAAAAACGCGCTCAAGTATCCCAAAATACCAAAAATGGGAGGTAACCTTATATGAGGACTACCCAAAAAAATGGACCTATATTTATAATTTTTTGTGGAGGCCGTAAGTACTAAATTACAGCCAATTCGGTGAAAAAATCCGGTCAAAATCCCCCCAAAAATAGAAAATTTGGAGGCACCGTTATATAGGGGCTACGAGAAAATATGGACCGATATTTATAACTTTTAGTGGAGAAATTTGGTATCCAATAAGAACCCATTGTACCAAATTTCAGCGAATTCGGTTGAAAACGCGCTCAAGAACCCCACAATACCGAACATTTGGGGTACCTATTGACCTATATATATATTTTATATTTTTTTTGTGGAGAGATTGGCTACCCAATAAGAACTCAAAGTTCTAAATGACAGCTAATTCGGGCGAAAAATGTATAAAACTCCCCAAAAACTGAAAATTGGGAGGTATCGTTATATGGAGACCACCAGAAAATGTGGACCTATATATAATTTTTAGTGGGGACATTTGGTACCAAATACGCTGATAAAGAATATATATTCTTTAAAAATATATATTCTTTATTGGGTCGGTGAAAAAATCCGGTCAAAATCCCCCCAAAAATAGAAAATTTGGAGGCACCGTTATATAGGGGCTACGAGAAAATATGGACCGATATTTATAACTTTTAGTGGAGAAATTTGGTATCCAATAAGAACCCATTGTACCAAATTTCAGCGAATTCGGTTGAAAACGCGCTCAAGAACCCCACAATACCGAACATTTGGGGTACCTATTGACCTATATATATATTTTATATTTTTTTTGTGGAGAGATTGGCTACCCAATAAGAACTCAAAGTTCTAAATGACAGCTAATTCGGGCGAAAAATGTATAAAACTCCCCAAAAACTGAAAATTGGGAGGTATCGTTATATGGAGACCACCAGAAAATGTGGACCTATATATAATTTTTAGTGGGGACATTTGGTACCAAATACGCTGATAAAGAATATATATTCTTTAAAAATATATATTCTTTATTGGGTCGGTAATGATAATTTCGACGAGTTACAAACGGAAAACTCAAAATTAATATACCCTCAATACTATGATGGAAAGGTTTATTTATTTATAAATTTTTCCTAGAATGAAAAGTTTAATATAACTCATTTTGTCATCAATACCCCCCAATTCCGCCCTCTAATTAAATTTCCCTATCAAAAATACCCCAACATCTAATATCATCCAACGCAATAAAGGACACAAAACTTCTAATTACGAAAACTGCATTTCCATGGAATTTCAATACCATTGCTCTTTTTTTTGCCAAATCACATCCAATTTTCTAATAGTAAAAATTTCATTTCATTTTAAGTCCCTCTTTCTCTCTAAAACAGGCCATTGTTTTATAGAAATTTGCCAAAAATCCTCATTTCGCTGGTAATTTCACAAGAAATACTCATCCGTTTCAATTCGATTTGTTGGTTGAATCGCTTTAATCGCGTCATTGTTGTCGTTTCGGTACTTTTTTCCCCGCTCATAGATTAAAAGAAAAATGTTGGTGGAATTCGTACACAGCATAGCTATATATGTGATTCACATTTACTAACAGCCCCAGCGACCAATCGACAGACAACCGCCACAAACAAAAATGCCCGTCTACAAATCAATTAATTTGCAACAAATCGTAATATTGATGGCGCTAACGACATTATCAGCGAGAATACAGTTGATCTGGTTACATTTGTCGGGGCAATTGTATAGCAAGAGTTAGTTGGAGGGGTATGGAGTTTTGGATTTGCACACATCCTATTTCATATTCATTTCGTATTGACTGTTCCACGAGGCAAAAATTTGGTTGTCGTTGTCTGCATTTTGTATTCAAAAGTAGATTTTGGTTTTGTATTTTGAATTGTCTGACAGAAATCAGAGTTTTATATATGGGAATAGTATTATTGGTAAATGCATGATATAGAACAATGCATTTGAAGGGAAATGATACAGTGAGAGGCATATCAATTTTCGCCCATTAATCATCATCTGAGGACCCATAATACGTTCATAGTAGAACCCTACGTAACATTAAGAATGGAATGGTTTTAATGAAAGGGTATTTTATGAGAGAAACAAAAGAGACCCAGGGTATGCTTACAATTAATGTTTGTGTTCTTTTAAGCATACCCACTCTTCCGCCCGTCCCTAAAAATAGGCTAGTGACGAAATATTTAATATAGCAACCGTATATGATTTCGTCCACTGAGTCTAACCGATCAACACGAAATTGTGAGTAAATTTTTCTTATCTCCACTATATATTCTCTACGATTTCAGGTGAATAGCGCACCAATACGCTACAATTGTCTGAACAACTTGAAATGACGTGTTCCGGTTTTTGTAAAGATTGTACCAGGCTTAGATTTCATGGGTCAACATGAAATTTTATACAAGTAACGAAATGTAATCTGAAACCACATTTTCCCAAAGCGGTATATTTCAATAGCAGACACAAAAAGTATTTTGAAAAGTTTTATGTGAGTACCTGCCTATTGGCCTAGTTCACAGTGGCTGAGCCAGAGGCGGAAAAGCGCCCACCAGCGCACCAGCACCGAAGTACTGTACCAATCGGAGAGCATGCAGAAGGCACACTCTTCCCCTTGGTGAGGGGCGAAACCACAACCCCCGCGAAGCTCCCCAGAGGGCCACACCAACTGTCAGGCTGGATCAACAGATTCAGGGGCACCTGACACCCGCGGTACGGAAAACCTCCGTTCAGGCTCGAGACCGGAGCCTCTCCCAGTTTGACGCACGTCCAGGCTGGTATCCCAAAGCAAAATAAACAACGGCGATAACCGCAAGTGGCAAGGAAAAACCTAGCCACAAGCATTGACAAATACACAAATCACAAACAATTAACATGCTGTCCTCACGAACTGCACAAAGGGCCCAAAGGACCGCGGTATCGGACATCACAACACAAACAATGAAACTGCCCTCACGGACAGCCTACACTACATCCACAGGACGAGTAAAGTACATAAGTGGAAACCACGAACCACCCACCACTAAGTACAGTCCTTCTCCTAAATGCTTCACGAGAAAAACTACATAAACAACTAAAGGTCCGATCGCTGAAGAAAAGTTTCCCCTATAAATTGCCGTACGTCGCCTATTGTTCAATCACCCATTCCACGTCTCTACGACGTTACGAATAGTCAGCTGGTTTCAGTATTTGCGTGAGCTAGACTTTATATGTATGTAAGAGCGGATCTAAATACAAAATACACCATAATGTGCCGTAAGTCAGGACCAAATTTCTGAGAACGAAATAAAGACTGCCTTACACCATATATTCGTATATCTATATATATATTCGTCTGTACGACCTTCATTCTGGCCATGTATTCTTGTGAACAAAGTACAAGTCGTATTTATGATTCGAATGAGGGCGAATGATGTCTGTAATGATGTGTGTTAAGTTTTGCTGCTCATTGCAGATTTAAATATAGGTCCTATACAAATTTAGTCTACAATGACGTGTGTCAGCTCCCCTATATTTATGTAAATGGTTCTCCAAAATAATAGTATACATCAAACTGTATCATACAAAAATGATCATAAGAGCATCTCTTGTATATGTCGAAAATTGTGAGGGGTATTATGTCGGCCGGGCCGACATTAATTAAGTTTTAAAATTAAATATTCGATATTGATGAAAATATATGTGGCGTTATCTATTTTAATATTCGCAATATGAACCAGTAAGGAAAGCAGTAAAGTCGGACTGGGCCGACTATATAATACCCTTCACCACATTGGGTATATTGTACATATGTATCCTTATACTTGCAATGTCAATGTTCCTTCGAAGGAACCTACTCATGTCTTTCTGCAACCTGTGGTAAATTTAATTTCATTCGGGCAGATTTAGAGTCGTACGCGTACAATGGCTATTCGGTACGCCGCACCGCTAAAAATTTAATTTCAATCAGACACCCGTTCAAATTAAATATGGAAGCTATGGCTGCATCCGCACCAATTTCAACGAAACGCAATGACGTCATTCTAATCCCAATTTGATACGTTGTGCAAAATTTCGTGTTAATCGGACACAGGTTAGGTGTTTGGTTTACCATTTATGAAAAATCGGACGAATATATGTGGGAGCTATATCGAAATCTGAACCGATTTTTCCGAAACTTAACACACATCATTCTAGAATCAATTCAGTACGCAATGCCAAATTTCGTGCAAATTGAAGGATATGTAAGAACTTTGGTGCACGATTTACATAAAATCGTACGAAAATATATATGGGAACTATATCTAAATCTGAACCAATTTTCACGTATCATAACACTCATCGTTCTAGATTTAATTATGTGCGCTATGCCCAATTTCGTGCAAATCGAATGTTATATAGGGACTTTGGTGCACCATTTTCATAAAATCGTACGAAACCAGTAAGGAAAATAGTAAAGTCGGACGGGGCCGACTACATGATACCCTTCACCACTATGGGTATATTAAACAGGACTATTACAGGACTATTCGTGCAAATCGAAAGATATATAGAGACTTGGGTGAACCATATACATGAAATCGGACGAAACTATATATGGGAGCTATATAGAAATCTAGACCGGTTTTCTCGAAACTTGGTAGACATTCATTCTAGACTCAATTCAGTACGTTATGCCAAATTTCTTGCAAATAGAAAGATATTTAGCGACTTTGGTGCACCATTTACATGAAATCGGACGAAACTATATATGGGAGCTATATCTAAATCCGGACCGATTTTCACGAAAAAAGGCAGACACCACTCTAGGCTCAATTGAGTACGTTATGCCAAATTTCGTGCAAATCGAAAGATATATTGCGACTTTGGTGCATCATTTACATGAAATCGGACGAAACTATATATGGGAGCTATATAGAAATCTAGACCGATTTTCTCGAAACTTGGCAGACATCTTT